>NC_135886.1:6794691-6907191 GCF_964194155.1 Cetorhinus maximus
AAGTGGGAACGTGAGGGACAAAGGAATGGGAGGATATTCAGATGGGGTTATCGATAGGAGGTACATATGGAGCATAAACAGCAGCGTGAGGCGTTTGGGCCACAGGGCTGTTTCTGTGCTCTAAATTCCGTGCCAATTATTTAATTACCTCTGGCCTTTGTTTATCTCTGTTGGAGGAGCTGTCTTTCCGATAAGATGTTAAATCGAATCCTCATCTGGCCACTCAGGCGGATGTAAAAGATCCCATGGCACTATTTGGAAGTAGACCCAGGGGACTTGGCCCTGTGTTGTGACCAGTAATTATCGCTCAATTGTCGTCACTGAAAGTAGATTATCCAGTCATCAACACATCACTGTTTGTGGGATCTTGCTGTGCACCGATTGGCTGTCATATTTCCTACATTGCTAGTGACTATAACGGCTTTAAAGTGCTTTGGGATGTCCCGGGGCGCTACATAAATGCATTTTTCTTTTATCTGGTATTAACTCAGCACTATTAAAATCGTGACTTTGACTTTAAATTAAGAATATAAGAAATTGGAGTAGGAGAAGACCATACAGCCTGCCGAGCCTGCTCTGCCATTCAATACGATCATGGCTGATCTTGGGCTTCAACTCCACTTTCCCGCCTTCTCCCCATATCCCTGAGACACCAAAAACCTGTCTATCTCAGCCTTAAATGTATTTAATGATGGAGCATCCACAACCTTCTCAGGTAGAGAATTCAAAGGTTCACAAGAGTAAGGAATTTCTCATCTCAGTCCTAAATAATCGTCCCCTTATCCTGAGACTGTTCCCCCATGTTCTAGATTTTTCTGCCAGGGAAAAACAATTTCTCAGTCTCTATCCTGTCAAGCCCCTTCAGAATCTTGTATGGTTCGATGAGATCACCTCTCATTTTTCTGAACGCCAGCAAACAAAGACCCAACTTACTCAGCCTCTCATCATAGGGCAATCCTCTCATCCCAGGGAACCTTCACTCCACTGCCTCCAATGCAAGTATATCCTTCCTTAAATATAGAGACCAAAACCGCACACAGTATTCCAGGTGTGGTCTCACCAAAGCCCTGTAAGTTTTTCATCTAGCTGCACAAAACCTCCAACACTTTCTTAGTTGTGTTTGAAATTCGGTTTGAGGCGTAGGGACATAGGTACGGGGGTAGGCATTCAACCCCTCGCTCCAAGTGTCCTGGCTCAGGTATCTCCTGCAGTTTCCTTATATCTTGATCGCCTCAATGGTAATGTGATAGCAAGCACCCCAAGGCTTCAGGTTAACCCTCTGAAGTCAGATTTCTGGCTTCAGCTAAGAGAGTTAGTGAAGTCCCATCTTTGAAGGCCAATTATCCACATGACTCACCTGAATGCAGCAGCTTCTCCCCAAGACAGTAAAAACTCTCTACTTCCATTCAAGCCTTTTCACATTCTTCTGAGCTGCACGTATGAACACTAATAGGGCTTTGTCACGTTCCATAGTTTCTATTTAAAGGGACACTATCTCCATGATAAGGTGGCTTGTCAATTACTTTAGCAAATGTGGAGGGAGCATAAATAAGTATCAAAATTGACACATCCTTTGAAGCTTATTTCAAGCACTTCAAACTTGACAGATTTGTAAAAGTCAAACACTTAAGACTTATGTTATATATTCATTTTTTAATTCTGGTTAGTTTCAATATTTTTTCATAATATTTTTTGATATTTCTTTATTACAATACATTGATGTACATTATAAGGTATACCTCTTATCTAAATTCCCAAACAACCAAAGTGAGCTACGATGCCTTCCCCAACACACCTTAGCAGTCACGCAATGAACAGCTTATAGTCTATGAAAAAAATACCTGCTTTGTCAAATAGGAAACGGGAACAAGACATGTTAAAGAAACACAGTGCCATGTGGTTACAAATGTCATACTCTTGATCCTTTTACCTTCCCTCATCCTGAGTCGTTAAGTGGAAAGTTTCCCAACCCCTTCGTGATAAACACCCCCAACCCCCCACCCTCAAACAGGAGGTATGGTTGCTGCAGCCCAGCATTCCTTTCCTTGAGTTCTCAGGTTATCTGCCATTTCACTTTACAAGATTGCACTGGAACAGCTCTTCCCCTTGGTGTGGTCTGGAATGTGGGGCTGAGGGAGGTGACAGGTCGGGGGGGGGACAGTGGGAGCGCGGGGCAAGGTATGTGGGAAGCCAAGAATCTCTGAACAGTCCATGGATTTTGAAACTGCCCTCCCTCATCTGAAGAAGCCAGAGGAATAACACGAAAGAATCATGTTACAGAATCGGGCAATATTTAATTCTAAGCCTAGGGTTCAGAAAGATCACTGACCCAGGCAGGGCTAACCTGGAGCTGTGGTCCAAATTGTATAATTAGTAGCACCATCTAGACCGGCAAGGAGGGTGGACACAAAAACGGATAAATCAATTGTGGGTGTGCCTTGCCTTTTAAAAAAAATGCATATAGATGTCCAGGACAGGATTGGGCACTTTTATGATGCCACCTTGGCCAACACTCATTGTCCATGCTGCACAGGAAAGATGGTCATGTGGGTGAGGCACTGGCTGGTCATTGGCACCTGTAGAATTGCAAAATGGCATGAAGCACTGCTAGGCAGGGGATAGTGCAGGGAGGGAGCAATTTCTAGTTGTGCCAGTCTATCTTTCAGACTGAGCTTCCAAAGGAAACCTGGATGCTGGGGAATTGTCCTCAAGTGTCACAACATGTGAGGAGGACACAGGCTTGGCTTGGCTGGAGTCAGTGGACGGTCACCATAACTCTATACACACTCCTGCCCTGAGACAAACAGAAATAATGACACTGACCAATTATTAATCGCAGATTCAGTCATGGATTGCAAATGGTTCTCAATCAATGATAGCTGTTCATTCAGAGGCAATTAGATAAGGAGGCAAACAGACCGAGAGAAACTCCTAAGTGGTCCTCAGTTTGGCCTGTTGGGGACTTTACTGTGCTTGGGTTTGGCAAAGGTTCTCAACCACTTTATGAGCATGAGAAGGCAGTGCAATCTTTGCAATCACTGAATGCATAGAACTTCTCTCCTTTTAACTCCCCATAATCAGTGTTCATGTAACAAACAGTTCTATAAATATTACGCTCTTGCGTGGCTAAATCACATACAAAAATTGACATTTTCTTGGCTAAAGCCTGTTTGAGGGATGTGCTTTGCTCAACTAAATGAAATTGAAATTGTTTTTTTATCTGCTGTGTTTATTGATCTTGCTATTAGTGTATGGAGAAGTTGGTCAGAATACATTCACTGCTGTAGACCTGCCTGTGTGAGGCTATTGCTGGGATTTTAAATGAGCAGAAAGCGAGGCCACACTCAAAGTGCAAACAATAATGAACAGGATTGGATAGTGCTTCAAAACAGACCTGCTGGGTTTAGTCACTGGTTAACATTACAATTGCCAAAATTATAATTTTGACCTGTGTTTCCAGGCAGTGCATTGTGTAGCACTGTCAGCATTTCTCACACACACTGGCTTAGCTAGGCTTCACCAGCCACAGGTCAATTATTGTTCTACTTGTTGACCCTCTATATCTCAAACACCCAGTCCTATCTCCTTCCCCAGTTTACATTTCACATTCCCCCAACTCAATCTATAAATCTATCCCCACCTCCCCAACCTCATTCTCTTGTTTTCATGCCCCGTTCACATCCACCTCCCAAAGTCACTTTCCCTCCTCACCTGTCTAGCTATGCTTTGGCCAAGTTCTTACCCGCATCTCCCCCCACCCCACCCCCCCCCCGCTCCCTCACCCCCAGCCCAGTGTAGCACCCTTGTGTGGTTGGAGGTGGGGAAGCTTCCTGGTCTCTTCACTCTGGTCCCCCTCATGATCCTGTTTGGCTCTTGCCCACAACGTTTTTACTTTGCTTGCTCCGGTATCCTCAACATTGTTTGTGCCAGCGAAGGAACCAGGGCCACCTTGATACGGTACTTCTGAATGAAACCAATACTGATCCAAACAGTGACCATTGACCATGCTCCTTCATTTCAGCACATCATGGAAGCGATTGCTCCTGACAACAGCATTGACCAAGAGTCTGATGAGACACTGTAACCTCCACATACTCCACGTCTACCACAAGGTCCTACAGGAAAACCTCATCAGATAACAGTTAACAGCGGCTTCATGACATATTGAAACCATGTACAGTCTATTAGTGCTGCAGTCACTTACATTTAAATAGATCCAAATTTCAGCTTTCTTTTAAAAAATAAAACTCTTTCTCTCAATTGACCTCACAATTAATGTAACAAATGTAATGCAATGAATAGAATGTTTTAACATCACTGAAATGTGCCAACTTCACCCAAGAGTAAACCAGAGAGGTGAGGCAGAGTTAGTCTCTGAGCAGCAACACTGTAAGCGTGCTAACAGACTCTTTCAGAGTCACTCCGGATGGAGATCAGCATTAGATTGGTTATTTTTTTTTATTTTTACAGTTTCTTTATATCCCTTTACAGAGTGAGCCATCCCCACACCCGGACAGCAGTGGAAATCTTTCGCGATTGCACAGTGGAAGACTCAGAAGCAAAGAAGCCACGTGATTGGCTGGTTGGAAAGGAACCTCCCGACGGATGAAATCTCTGCATTGGCCGAAGCTTGGTCGCTTCTTGAAATGTCCAGTTTATATATAAATGCGTCACCTTATGCTTGACGTAGCTCTAGATTTAGACTGCAGCTATACTGCAGCTGCTGCAAAAAACAAGCCGGCGTGTGCCTAGGCCACTGGCTTTAGTACATATAAGTTAAACCGCCACACCTTTGAAATGACTTTGCATGGATGTATAACTGCAGTCATAGTTATCCTTACTGACACTTTCACATCTGTTTATTCACTTTAGGATTCTGAATTCAGTGGTTCCGCTTCATGGATCCTGGCAACCAATTCAGTGAGCAGCATTCGATGGGACTGGAGTTGGGCACGTTTTTGGGCAGTAGTTCAACACCCTCCTCCACCAAGAGGACTTACTTTACTGCCTCAGAATTAACCCAGGGAAAGCACACAATCCAAGAGTGCCCCCGGTGGGTACCAGTGATTAACCCTTTACACAACAAAGTGACCCCTTTTTTAAAAATTTCTCTCCAACAACCGCTCATGGGACCATATTTAATGGGTATCAAGCTGCTCAATGGGGCTGGCAGTCCAGAAGACCATCACGCCAGTAAGACCAACTTTGAGCTGATAAATGACCCTAGCTAACTGGCATGGCATCTAAACTGCGTCATGTTGATTCCTGCAAAACATGCAATTGCCCCTAAGCACATTCCAACTGCCCCTGAGCCTCACCAACTAACGTCCTCAGTGTAATCCTCACGTTTCAGAGCTGCTACAAGACTAGAAGAACCAGGATTCCTGCTTCAAACTTCTGCTCGACTCGCAATATTGATCTTCCATCCAAATTTTGGCCGCTCCTCTCCTGAACTCTGACCCTTGCTTCCACACATGTTGCCTCCCCAGAACCTCCTAAAGTGTGAGTGCGACCATCACAGAGAAGATCACAGATGAGGCCCCAATCTGGTCCTGAGCTAAATTTTGAGAACTCGCCATCCATCAGAAGGATGGATTGTTGGCAGTGGGAGAGCAATTAAACGGAAAAGTGCCTTAAGGAACCTAATTCGCAAACAAAAATTGATAATAGTCACATTACTGATCAATGCCGGCCTTGATAGGTGGCAGTCTGAGACCAGATAAATCAGTCTCACCATAAAGAGATGTTAGGCTGGTTGGATTGTATCTGATGTCTACACACAGTGGAACCTCAGACTGATAAGATTGCCAATAGGCAACAGGACTGGGCAAAGGAGCTCAGTGCCTTTAAATTCTGGCATAAGCTTTTCATCTTTATACAGAGAGGTAACAAAATAAAAACGCATATATACAGAGAGAAAATTCAGAATCATACGCTGCAACAGTTAAACAGTGGAACGTTCCCTTTGACATTCAAATATCCCACCGAGCAGGCTGGACTTAATTTCAATGGCCTATTTAGCAAGTCATAGAAAAGCTCATCAACAGCCAGTCAAGAAGTGGTAATTGAACCTGACACAAGCTCTGTAAAACTGAGTCATCATCTTAATTTTGTTTTCGCATTATCCGTGGCAATGCAAGTAGCTGGGGTCGTTGTCATGTGAACGCACCACACCAGCGTGCAAAGATATGGTCCCATGTTGATAGCATGGGCACAGTTAAGTGCTTGGACAGACTTGGAGATGAGCTAGTTTACACTTTACTAGGCCCAAGGTCATTACAGCCTCTCCAAACATGCTTTTCAATATAGTCAAAAGCAACTAAAAAAAATTAGACAGAAAAGCAGAGACTGACGAGGTGTTACATTCGCAAATTTGGATTATTCTGGAGTAGATCATTCACTGAGAGAATCTACTGAGTGACACCTGTAGCAATGACAGGTCTGACTGAGAAGGAAAGTCTAGGAGGGTATTTATTTTTTCTTAATTAATGTATTCACTCTTTTGAATGCGTGTTTCTCTGCCTCAAGGCTGCTCCGTGATGCCTGTGCATGGAGCTGCCTTTAAGAGGCTCCATCACTTGCACTGATGACCAAAGTTTCGGGGCAACCTGTCCGCTGACCTGAAGCTGCCCAACTTTGGGTAAAGATGGTACCAGCTGGTTATGCGGAGTATGCAGCCAAGTACTGTTTGATGTATGATGCCCATGCATCATATTTGCATGGAGTAGCCATTCCCCTCCAAGACTGACGCAGCGGGAACCTCTGGTATCTGGCCCCTGTCAATCGGTTTTCCCAACCTCCTCCTAGATGTCTCTTGGCAGGGGAGGCAATGCTAAAACTAATTGCCCTTTAAAAAATAAAGTTACTCATCTTCTAGGGGTCTAGGTTGCTTCTCTTCCTTACAAACCAAACCCCACCCTCCTCGTTGGAGCTCAATTTCCCTCCAGCCTCATCTCGCCTCGTGCCTCAGGCTTTGTCTAATGTACAATCCCTACAGGGCTTTGGAGTATCTCATTCCCTTTCTTTGTTACAGTTGGAGCTGGAGTCCGGTGGAGCTGCCTAGGAAATTTGGCTTCCATTACTCAAGAAGTCACCCCACTTTTTTTTTTTAATCATAAATATTTTTTCCCGGCTTATAATGGAAGAGTTCAGAAAATATAAAATTCCTTCATTGACCTTCCTTCCGTTCAGAACCTCAGCTCTACAGCGCCAGCCTAGGTTCCTCAGAATTCTGTAACGCAAAACAAAAAAAATCACAAAAATCATATCACATGAAGGACTAAAACAATAAGAAACTCTTAGATGAATATAGCATCTTGGGAGGAGTTGCCCTCTTTGAATATAAAGGAATCATTCGGTTCTGGTCTGCACTGGGTGTCAGTTGGCTCCTGATAAGACTTCCATTCAGTCTTCAACTCAGCCCTGACGGTGGTATCGATGTACCTCAGGTGGTCCTCAGTACGTCGACCCGTGATACTTGATGGCGGCCACAGCTTGAGCTGCAAAAGGAACATTTAATGAATGATCTCGCCACACGTCACAGCTGATCAGCACTCAACCCCACATCAGAAGAATAAAAGGTCATTAAATTAAGGGGAAAAGTCGCCATGCCGCAAATAAGATACAGAATGAATAGACTGTGAGACAGCGCAATCCCTTACTTTGTAAAACTCATAAGTAGTATGTAAATGATTGAGAATTTAATTAACTCAGCCTGACATCATATGATCACCTGACTCAGCATATGATCGATGGATTTTAATACAAAATGCAGAGTGCAACAGACCTTTCATTTCTATTCTGTAAATTAACGAGATCTGCATCTTGCAACGTATTGTAATTATTTGTATGCTAAAATGATCATAATTGTGCAATTCTTTTATTATTTTAATGCTTGTCTATAACTACGTTATGAATTATGGTTACTGGTATCATTTGTATCATCATCACAATTCAGTACCTGCCACCCTGATGATTGTCAATCAACCATTTTTAAAAATGAGGCTCATCCCGAACACCAAGGTCACTCAGGTATGAGAAATCTGAAGAAACTTGAGCTGGTTCAATCTTGAAAGGAAGCAACTCGAGAGGGGACCTTATCTAAGTGAAGATGTTAAAAGTCTTTTTGAAATGAAACTGTGTTCGTACTAGGGCTCCCAGCCCTCCCGCTTTGGGTAGAGTGGGCGACTGTTCCCCCAAGCACTCATGGGGATGACTCTGGAGAAATGGTCCTCGTACGCAAGGTTCCTGTGTATCTATTACTTTGGTAGTTGTTAGCATTCAGTCTGAACCCCGCTGATCCACCAACATTTGGAAACACACCATTCATTACTGGTTGTGAAGATGATAGCATTTGGGGCTAAAGAAAATTGCTTCAAAAAGATCCATGAGTCCTGAGAGAACAGCTGGGGGAGGGAGAGACAATGAGGTGAGAGGACGAGAGAGAGAGAGAGAGAGAAAAACACCAACTGGAAGACAGAGTGAAACAAACTGGGAGAGGGAGAGAGAAACACAAACTGGAACGAGGGAGAGTGACATGCACTCATGTACAATGGGCTTTGTTTTGGGAATCAAGCATCTTTGGTGCTTCTTTCCTTGGGACTGGATATCACCTCCCTGAAACTGGATTTTGAGGGGTGGGGTTTGAGAGTCAATGAATTGAATTAGGTTTGGCTTTGGTTTTATTTTTTTTTTTATATAGCTTGCCGTGTATTGTAAAAAGTCACAAAATTGTAGGAAAACTTTAGATTTTACTCATATTGATGAAGTTTTTGCCATTAACTTGGAGTATCTCATTGTGATTGCAGCTGTCAAGCATCACAGGTAATTTTTATGTAAACACTCCTTATCCTAAATATCTTCCTATTCTTTTGTATTCTGCGACCTATAAATTATGTATTCACCTCACTATAAATCAAAAAGGCAAATATTTCATTCAGAGTTTGGTGTTACTGAGACACTCAATCAGGATAAATGTAACAATAGACTTGCAAAGGTCATGTGATTAAACCTCACGATGGCCCATGTCACATCATCAAATGTCACGTGATCGAAGGCTGCACTATCAAATGCCAGGGAATATATCAAACCAAAGTTGGAAGTCCTAAGAATAAGAGTCGTTGGTACAAATAAGAAAAGGAAATGGTAGGTGCCATGACAATCTGATCTAGCTCATATCAACCACTGCATTACTGTCAAAGCTAACACCTCATTAAATAAGCTTAATAAGAATAAAAGGATGTAGTTCTTTTAAAGTTAAGAATCTTTCTTCAAAAACTGCTTACTTCTTCAGACACACATTAAATGGCTTCCATCAGTAACCTGAGGTGGCAGTGATGAGATGGGAGATGATGGTGGGGTTGAAGAACCTGGTGCACCCAAAGCTGGAACTAAATGGAATGAAAGCATGGCAATAAATGAAGCAAAGATGATGGCAAAAGCATGCTTTCCACAATCACACCCCTAACAAGCCCACAGCAAACATCTGCCCTTTTACTGACCCACATTTCCCTATCCTCCCATACTTAGTTGCTTTTGCAACATCCTACCTGCCCTCTCCACTCATGGCTGCCGTTCCCCCGCATAAGTGAATGTCCTTTCACAGCCCAGGTTTCTTCGCATTCCCCTCTCCATAGCTTTCACCACCTTATGAAGTTCCATCATCAATAGCAGCCCACCTTCCCCCCCCACATCCCCTGCATGCACCCCGCCTGTCCTAGACCTGCTTCCTTCTTGCGCTACAGGTAGCTCGCTTCCTGCACACGGTCGGCCTCCCTCCATCTAGATGCCCGTCTTTGTTTCCAGTCCCCAGATGTGTTGCGTAAAACTGACCTCCCCCTCCACTGGTACCAAACCCTTGCAATGCTCTACCCAGCTAAACAGGCCTGACGCTTACACACACTCCCTCCGATGCTGTGAAGTCCACGATGATGTTGGATTAAAGTAAGAATGTGTTAGATAAATGGCAATAGATTAAAAACAAATATCTGCTTTTAGAAAAAGTATTGCTATGTAGTTAGAACTTAGCGATAACCCATCCTAGAGAGAAATGCACTTCAACAAACCAGCTCTCTGAGCTGAAGCCACATTTGAACATTTGGAAAAAAGCATCTGGGCAGCAGTAGTAAAGCCATTTTATTACCCATCCAGGGTGCTCCTGAGAAGACGCTGATGGGTTCTCTTCTTGAAGCACTGCTGTCCTTATAGTGATGGCACTTCACAATTGCATAGAATTTAAACATTTAAGCATTAAAACAGTTTACGGTCCAGGTGTTAAAGGTGTTAGCAAACTCCAGGACAAGGTCACTGTAATAATGAAGGAGGAGCAATGTATGGCCAAGCTGGGATAATGCGTGACTTGGAGGGGACTCTGATGGGAATTCCCACTAGACCTGAGAAAATGGAAGGGAAGAGGGAGCAGGATCTCGATAATAAACGGTGACAAATGGTGCGACAATCTGAAGCATTACGCTGAATTTTCCGCGGGATTCGGGGCCCTGGCGCTGAAAGCACATGCGGGTCCTGACCCTGATGCTGTCCAGGTCTGACCTGCCTGTGCCATCTTCCTGGAGGCAGCCAATTAACACGTCGCCTCCAGGAGCCTGGTCCAGTTAAAGATAGAGATGGGCAGCGCAGGTGGGATGACCTATCGGAAGGCCTGAGGCTGTGGGCAGCTAACAGCCCCACCAGCAGCCATGGGTGCTGCTGATGCAGATGGGAGACTAAGAGGGCACCTCAAAGGCTTCTAAACTTGTTAAAAGCAAATGTGGTCATAGCTGCCAGGGCATCATTATGGCAGGGGTGGTGGGGTGGGGTAGAGGAGGGGTAATTCCTCAACAGGATAATCTGTAGCTGCAGCTGTGGCAATCTGATCACCCTGGGAGAGGGGGGATTTAAAGGATACGTCAATGGCTCCCTGGCCTGTTGCTGGGAAGACACCTCCAGAGAACTTCAGGCTCCACACCCAATGGGAAGATTCTGTCTCCACTGGAAAATAACCCCCAATGCCCTTAAGTGGTGTAGCTGGAGGCAGGAATGCGACAGGAAGCCTACTTTTCCACCCCAACTCCCACACCCTTCTTCAACCGGTCTCCATGGGGCCATGGGAGCTCAGCTCATTAACTCTGTTTCTCTCTCCACGGATGCTGCTTTACCAGCGTTTTTTGTTCTTATTTCAGGAACCTCTGTCCCACCTCAATGACTCTCTGTCTCACCTCAATGACTCTCTGTCTCACCTCAATGACTCTCTGTCCCACCTCAATGACTCTCTGTCCCACCTCAATGACTCTCTGTCCCACCTCAATGACTCTCTGTCCCACCTCAATGACTCTCTGTCCCACCTCAATGACTCTCTGTCCCACCTCAATGACTCTCTGCCCCACCTCAGTAAAGACCTGTACTCATTAGTCTCCAGAACACAAGTGGAACATGATTGCAACCGTTACCTGATATGAGCCGACTCCGCCTGGATGCCTCAGTGGCGAGGGCACAAGAGATCTCGATTCTCTTCTCCTGTTCCTGTAGCTGGAGCTCAGGGTCTATGTTACTGTCAGTGAGCCCTTCAGTTAGTGGGACTATGTTCTGCAAACTAACATCAAACAGAGCATTCACTTTACTGTCCAAATGCATAAACCATCCTTCTCCCACCCTCCTTCCTGGTCCCCCCAATTCCAGCTTGAGCTACCGGCTACAAGAAGGTCCCTCTAAGGCTTTCTCCCCAGTTGTAGAATAGAGATATTCTAATAGAGAATATAGGAACAAACTATGGGAAATACTCAAACACTGCAAGTCACCATCTCCCCGCTGCCATAGAAACCATTTTTAAATGATTACGCATATACAGGTGACACCAAATTAGATGTCAAAAATTGCTTATCAACAGGAAAAAGTAGAGTTTACACTGACATTCTAATTACATGGGGGAACTGAAGATTTAACAATTATATACATGCACCATCTCAAACGACCTTAGCACTTCTTTGTAATATTGCATCATTTGCAGTCTGAAGGAGAGTTTTTATTTTGAAAATAACTCTCAGGAGGTGGGCCTCACTGATGGTGATGGTGACCCTCCATTGTGAATTGATACAAGGGGGGGGGGCTTGTTAGGCCACTCCAAATGGCAGTTAAGAGTCCACGTTGGTGTGGGATGGAGTCACAGATAGGGCAGACCAGGTAAAGGGAGCAGATTTCCTCCCAGGGAAGGGCATTTGTGAACCAGTTGAATTTTTTTTTGTAGAGCAGCAGATAAGGATTTGCTGGTAGAACAGGGATTATGCACTGTGCTGCTCACACTTCAATCTCGTGTGTTACACAGCTGCCCCTAAGCTTCCGAAAGCTCCCCTATAACTCAGCCATGGGTACCTGGATTTTGCGATGAGCGTTTTGATCCGTTCCACTTTCTTCTGCTTTTCTTTGAGCTCCTCTGGACTGAGAGGGAGTTCGGGTTCGATCTCGATGTATCGCTCAGGGATGAAGACCTTGTCTGGCGTGGACAACTGGACAAGAGAAAATCAGTCAGGACGAGAAAGGATAAGGGTTCACGGGTCTGTAACCACAGTTTGTAACAAGAGGGCAGATAGGCAGTTCATCACAATACTCACTAGCACGAGGATCTGGGGCAAGGTAAACCCAATTGTTGGCTTCGTCAAAACAAACGTTGCTATTTATCAAAATGAGTGAAGTCAGCACTGGGGAAGTAACACTCTTTGCATCGGATATTGGGTTCAAGCACATCTCAGTTAAGTATAGCATTGTTCATTTCTACCTCAACACAATTCACTGGGGGCTGATGTGGTGGCTCTGACAACAAGATGAAAAGTCAGGGGGCAACCCCACCTCAGCCCCATTTCCAGCAGCCCTGGCCCTGATTCTGCACCCGTTCTGTGCCCGTTTTATAAGATGAAGACAGGAATTATGGTCAGCATGGCTACTTTTTCCAGTCTCGTTACTCTTGATAGTTCCCAAAGGTCACACACACTCATCCTGCCACTTTTTCACCATTTTTAGGGTTGGCACATCAGAGGATATATAGTTCAAGTGTTGCACAGTCTAACGCCCTTACTACCCGAGTCAGCTTGGGTCGTCGTGGATTCAAATTCTGCCCGAGGGCCTGAGCACATAATGCAGGCTGATGTGTTAGTGCAGCAATGAGGGGTACAATTCCCCAGGATGCCACTTTCAAGCGACTACCCAAGACCTGATGGCACCATTCGTAGAAGGGCAGGGAAGTTCTCCTGGCCAACACTGAACCTTCCACCAATGCTAAACCTTCCACAGGCCAACCGGTCACTCGTTTCAGTGTGTTTTGTGGGGTCTTGCTGTGCATATTCACTGCTGCATTTGCCTACAAAATGCCCATTAGTACACTGAAAAGTAAATCTATGGTTGTGAAGCACAAAGGACATGAAAAGTGTTTAAAATATGGAATGTTCCCATCCATGGCCCTATGTCAACATTTCATTATCTCCAATAATCATCTTGTGCACACTCCGGTACTCACCCCTCTTCACCACCTCAGTCCCCTAACACATACCCCCTTCTCCACATTCACACTTCCTTCCCACAGTCACTCATCATTTTGCACGTCTACCTCCACCACACACCTCCTTGTTGATGTCCACTGAATAATGCTCAGGCTCCAGATCCATCCTCCTTAGACGGGCAATCTCTTCCCTGGGGGTCTCATGGAAGTTTCCTGCATGATCCCCCCTGACAGCTGCCTCCAGGTGAGAGATATCCACCTCTGTGGTCTTACGCCGAGGGACCTGGATTTGGTGGGAAAAAGCACAAGGAAGGATCGTCAAGCCCTCTGGAAGGCAACAGTTTTACCAAACCTTAAATTTCACCAACATAATTTTAAAATCAACTGATAGGGGGATATTGATATTTTCTGTTGAGTGCAATGGTGGTTCTATTGGGACTGATGGTTTCCCTGTGTTCATGCAACCGTGTGATTGACCATGTATCTGGATTAATGGCAGGAGTCTGCAAATTCATATGGGAAATAAAATACTTTTGTTTTTATAGCACCTTTCATGAGCTCAGGACATCCCAAAATGCTTTACAGCCAATTAAGTATTTTTGGAGTGCGGTCACTGTTATAATGTTTTTTTGATGTTGACTGAGGGATAAATATTGGACAGGACATCAGGGAAAAGTCCCCTGCTCTTGTTTGAAATAGTGCCATAGAATCTTTTACAACCACCCGAGAGTGTAGAAGGGGCGTCGGTTTAATGTCTCATCTGAAAGACGCTGAATTCTCAGAGATTTGGACATGTTGAGCTGGCGCAGCTTTGGCTCAGGGGCTAGAACTCTGGCCTCTGAGTCAGAAGGTTATGGGTTCAAGGCCCCCTCCTGATACTTCAGCAACACAAAAACCCAGGCTGACATTCTCAGGTGGATGGAGAATATCCCTTAGCAACTATTTTGATGAGAAGTAAGGGAGTTCTCCCCAGTCTCCTGGACAATAATTATCCCTCAACCAACGTCTCTTTAAAAAGGATCACACTATCTGGTCATTATCACATTGTTATTTATGGGAGATTGCTGTGCACAATTTGGCTGCCACATTTCTTACATTACAACAGTGACTACACTTCAAGTTACTTCATTGGCTATAAAGAACTTTGAGTCATGCTGAGGTCATAAAAGGCTCAATACACTGTCACGTCTTTTCTCACTGGGATCTCATCTAACAGGCCAACACTCCAGCTTTGCCCAGTCAACGGAGTGTGAAGGAACCAGCTGGCTTCAAAATCAACACACGATCTCTCTACCAGCTGATCACCTCTGCCTACCAAGGCTAACAGGTAGAGTGAGGCAGATCCCTTGGCACCTTGAACAGGCTCCTGATAAAAGCACCATGACTGGGACAACACTGCAGGTCACAGAACAGAAATTACTATCAAGGCTGGTTTGTGTACAAATGCGAACACTTCTGTGCTCATTTGAGAACAGGAGTTAACCTCTTTATACAACACTGTCTACGTTAAAATACAGCAAAGAGGAATTTCCTGCAAGAGAATTAGGCAGTTGAATGGCTTTATGTTAATGCCTACTTTTGTAACTGCTAATATTTTTATGTTTAAAATTCAGTCCTGCAAAATACATCTGACATGTTCCAATTTCATTGTAATTGTTCAGTATAAAAGGCAACTTCAATGTAACGTGAGTAACAGATATGGTCATTAAAAATATAAATAAAATAAATAAATTTAACAATCTCTATCGACATGAGGGATGAGCATTTATTTTTCCTCTTACCCCCAAGTATCAAGGTCAAACACTCAGGTAATAGATGTAGAGTAAAATTTCCTCTACTAGCTATCTTAACAACATCCCTTTAACCCAACCTTGGAACAGTGCCCTCAACACACCATTGTGAGCTTTCTATACCAGCCACTCTGTGGTCAGTGAGTGGGATTGCTAATTCAACATCTTTAGATGTAGACTGATGGGACTGAGAGATTGAAACTGGACTCAAGGTGACAACTCATTTCACTTCAAACCTTTAATTTATCTGCAAGGGAGGAGACATTGAACCCTTCTGGTGCCGGAGAGGACAGGACAATAAAAATAGCCTGACCAACTATGCCACCCGACAGCCCATACAAACCACGGTGTTAACAGTAACAGAAGGCAGTTGTTAATGGTTTGTTAATTATAGTGTTAAGATACATAGGTGAAAAGCATTGTTTAATTAAGTACCTAGTGCACTTATAAAGAGAGACTGCTGGGACAGGGGGCATGGTAGGTAAGAAGTGGGGTAGGGACGTGGCACAGTGGTATTGTCACCAGACTAGCATTCCAGGGAGCCAGAGTAATACTCTGGGGATCTGGAATTGAATCCCACCACGGCAGATGGTGGAATTTAAATTCAATTTAAAAATCTGGAATTAAAAGTCTAATGATGACCACGAAACAATTGCTGATTGTCTGAAAAATGCATCTGGTTCACTAACGTCTGTTTACTTGCCATCCTTACCGGGTCTGGCCTACATGTGACTCCCGACCCACAGCAATGTGGTTGACTCTGAACAAGGGCAATAAAGGCTGGCCTAGCCAGCGACGCCCACATCCCATGACCGGATTTTTTTTTAAAAGCAGACATGTGTATTGCTGCACTCTGTAAAGAAATCTATTATCAAAAAACGTATTAGTGTCTAGTTTGATACTTCACCAACTGGCTTGGGAATGATTGAACAACAATCCTTTCCTGACATGTCATCAGTGAAGCGAAATGAGCCAATGGCATACCATGACTCTTCGAACAATGGGCTTTGGGCTGCTCGAACCTGCAGCCATCAGGTGGCCGGATGTTAAGGTTAGACTCCGCCTCTTGTTATGCCCTCGTAGCGATCCATTCTGGTGACGCTTCATGCGCTCAGTTTGTTCCTCAACGCTCATCTTGGATTTTGCATCGTTGGGATGCGCGCCGCCGCCTTTCGATTTTTCCTTTGGCAAAACACAAGAAATCCCTTTGGTCAAGGAGGAGGGGTCAACCAGCGAAAAATAAGCCACCGTCGCTCATGGCAACTTGACCAGCCCAAGTAGCTTCAATGATGGATGGAGTCCCATCAGATAGTTGAAATAATTTTAAGTCAGTAAAACCATTTAGCGATTTTTTTTTGTCAATTTCTTAATTCTATCAAGGAGTAGGGAACATGGAAACAGAAGGAGGCCATTCAGACTATCGAGCCTGTTCCACCATTCACTTAGATCACAGCTGATCTGTATTTTAACTACAGTTACCCGCCATAGCCCTTAACATACACTTACAACAGGAATCTATCAAACTCCATTTTGGGGGAGGTGATGGTGTAGTGATATTGTCGCCGGACTAGTAACCCAGAGACCCAGGGTAATGCTCTGGGGACCCGGGTTTGAACCCTGCCATGGCAGATGGTGGAATTTGAATTCAATAAAAATCTGGAATCAAAAGTCTAATGATGACCATGAAACCATTGTCATTTGTTGTAAAAACCAATCTGGTTCACTAATGCCCTTTAGGAAAGGAAATCTGCTGCCCTTACCTGGACTGGCCTACATATGACTCCAGACCCACAGCAATGTGGCTGACTCTTAAATGCCCCCTGAACAAGGGCAATTAGGGATGGGCAATAAATGTTGGTCTAGTCAGCGACGCCCACATCCAATGAATAAAATAAATTCAATAATACAAATGTGAATTATCAAGAAACTTGTCTTGCTGGACATTCTGTTCAAGCACTTGTGAATCTGGTGTCACTGAGTGTGAGTATGGGGAGGGTCTCGGAGGTAAAAGGGGAACCCCTACTCCACCATCTTCTCTAGGGCAATTAGGGATGGACAATAAAAATCTCGGCCTAGCGATGCCCACATCCCATGAATGAATTTTTAAAAATTCCTTTAGTACCCAAAAATCTGTCAACCTCTGTCTCGAATATACTCAATGACTGAGCATCCACAGCTCTCTGGAAATTTCTCCTCATCGCAATCAGAAATGGCCGACTCCGTATCCTGAGACTGCAAATCCGTGTTCTAGATTCCCCAACCAGGGGACGCCCCTTAAGGATTTAAGATTCTGATATACTCGAAGAAGAGGAGAGCTGGGTCAGAAGTAACCTCCTGGTTCTGAGCTGTATTTTATAGATGCCAACTATACCCCTTGGATACCAACAAAAGTCCCAGGACACCTGCCCACATACACACACCATCTACATATGTATCTCAAATAAATTGCTCAGAAGGTAGACAGATTGGATGCAGTGTAACCTTCGAGCAAAGTCCATATTCCATTAATAAACATGTTCATCATGTCCAACATGTTAACATACATGTTTATCTCCCCATTAATAACACAAACTTTAATGACAAACTTCATGAACAGAATATGTTCAGTGCCTGGCCGACAAGTCCAAGCAGTTCAAGGTGACTGACAGCACACGGGCTGATTTGCAAAAGACTCCTATGTTTGAACGTAATTTACTGATAGCATAAAATGCCCAGAGTTATTTGAAGTCTTACAGATGTATCAGAAAAACCAAAGTTGGGGAGGAGGATTCTTTCAAGAATTTTTTGCGGTTTAGTGCCTCCTGGTGACTCACTATTGTACTGTTGTTTGTGAACTTGGCCTCCAAAAGCAACCCCACCTCTAGTTGAAGGATTAGCTTTAAAAATAAAAGTATCTCAATTTTTACTGTTATTTTCACATCTTGGCAGCAATTTTTGGTAAAATGTAAAAACAAAGTAATGCCAAAGGGGCGTAGGGTGGAGTGGGCCAGACGAGAGGTTTGTGGGTTAATCTGTAGTGAGCTACCTTTACACTTACTCGTGTCTGAGATTCATAATTTGCTTTATCGCTATTGCGAACTGCAAGGTAGGATGGAGATGGAGAAACATCTTCTGGTGGTGATTTGGTCCTTGGAGGAACGACACCTACTGTAGAATCAAAGGGAATATAGGTTAGAGAACTCTGTCAGTGCAACTTTCAAGTTACCTTACCAAGAGCAGACTGGTACCAAAACACATTGACAGTGGATTTCTACTGTGGTCCTTCTTCTTGTCTACCATAATTTGAGGAAACAACTGGATGAACAACTGTTAAAAATCCGAGATTTATAAGTTTGTTATGTTTTGAGACTGTCTGTTTTATTTAGGGTAAGATGAAGAGGATCATGTGGCCTGTTCAGGAGTCTATCTGACAGTGGGCCTAGGTGACATGGATGTTTAAAGGGAGGCCCAGATTGTTTTGCCGGAAAGAAGGCATAAGGTGTTCACACTTGGAGACAATGGCAGCAGTATCTACGTCGACAGTGGTTAGACTGCTAGTCTCCAAAGTCCCAGGAAGGTGTTGAGAATGATGGATTGTAAACGGTTATGCTTTAAACTGTCCATTTACTTCAAGGATAAAATAGAATAAAGAATAGCTAATCAGGACTTCTACCCAAATATATGACCCATGAGATTCACGCTGCCATGGAGTTGGGCTTTGAGAGGGAGAATGTCCTTAGGGAGCTATTGCAGGATCGGTTTGCAGGCTTTCCTAAAAGATCACTGAAACTCACAGACAAGCTAGTCTACCAGGATCCTAGAGTGAGAGATCAACTAGAAACAAAAAGTCTCTATGGTTAACCATGCAGGAATATGGGTGAGAGCTCACATCGGATTGAAAAGACCAAATTTGTGAGGAGGCTGGATGATTCATCCAGCTTGAGCTGGAGGGAGAAACTCCAGGGAAAAGTCTCACCAGGAAAGACAGTTCTGGGGTTAAAAGTTACCAGGCTTGACAAGGAAAAGAATGGAAGTAAATCCTTGGGAGCTAAGAATCACTTTGAACTAGTTGCAGGACATTGTAAAGTCGAATTGTTAGGTGGAATTTCCGGTTGTATTAAAAGTAAAAGGGAAACATTCTGTTTGGTAGTTTAAAGTATAAATTGCCTGCACAAATAGTGTTTAGTTAATAAAAACCAAAAAATCCTGGAAATATGCAGCAGGCCAGACAGCTTCTATGGAGACAAACAGAGTTAACATTCCAGGTTGATGACCTTACATCAGAACTAAAGGAAATTAGAAATATAAGAGTTTTTCCGCCAGTGAAAGGGGGTGGGGTCAGGAAGAACAAATGAGAAGGTCTGTGATAAGATGGACCTCAGGAGAGATTAGCTAATGAAAGATTTTAAAAGTGTTCACAAAGTGTTTAGTTGTTGATCCTAGTTTGCTTGTTACAGTAAAAGTCTTAACACGTGTCATATCATCCTTTCAGCTATTAACTGGAAGTTTGAATTTCTTTTTAAAAGTTATCGGTCTCTACAGAGATTATAACACCACCTTTTCACCAGGGCGCCTTGGGCTCTTCCAGCTGAGTGACAGTTAAACGAGCAGAAATTTCGCCACCATGCACTACATGAGAAATATAAGACACTGCTTCTCTCCTACCCAGTGGCTAAAGTGTAACAGCTCGAGGATGTAAATACCAGGGGACAGAAATTAAAATGAGGAAGATGGCAGGACAATGGAAACTTGGGCAAACTCTTTTTTGTTCAAAGGGTAATAGGCTTGTGCAATAAGTTACCGGCAAGGGCCATTGTAGCAAATAGCAATTTTTTTTTTTAATTCACTCATTTTTGGGATGTGGGCATTGCTGACTAGGACAGCATTTACTGCCTATCCCTAATTGCTCTTGAGAAGGTGGTGGTGAGCTGTCTTCTTGAACCGCTGCAGTTCATGCGGTGTACGTACACCCTCAGCACTGTGGGTGTTCCAGGATTTTGATCCTGCGACAGTGAAGGAACGGGACCTGGAAAAATTTATTAATTTTGCTTCCAATCTCCACCCCTCCATCATTTTCACATGGTCCATCTCTGACACTTCTCTTCCTTTCCTTGACCTCTCTGTCTCAACTTCTGATGATAGACTGTCCACCAATATCCATTACAAGCCTACCGACTCCCACAGCTACCTCGACTACAGCTCCTCACACCCCGCTTCCTGTAAGGACTCCATCCCATTCTCTCAGTTCCTTCGCCTCCGTCGCATCTGTTCTGATGACGCTACCTTCAAAAACAGCTCCTCTGACATGTCCTCCTTCTTCCTTAACCGAGGTTTTCCACCCACGGTCGTTGACAGGGCCCTCAACCGTGTCCGGCCCATATCCCACGCATCCTCCCTCACGCCTTCTCCTCCTTCCCAGAAACATGATAGGGTCCCCCTTGTCCTCACTTATCACCCCACCAGCCTCCGCATTCAAAGGATCATCCTCCGCCATTTCCGCCAACTGCAGCATGATGCCACCACCAAACACATCTTCCCTTCACCCCCCCCGACGGCATTCCGTAGGGATCGTTCCCTCCGGGACACCCTGGTCCACTCCTCCATCACGCCCTACTCCTCAACCACCACCTATGGCACCTCCCCATGCCCACGCAGAAGTTGCAACACCTGCCCCTTCACTTCCTCTCTCCTCACCGTCCAAGGGCCCAAACACTCCTTTCAAGTGAAGCAGCATTTCACTTGCATTTCCCCTAACTTAGTCTACTGCATTCGTTGCTCCCAATGCGGTCTCCTCTACATTGGAGAGACCAAACGCAAACTGGGCGACCGCTTTGCAGAACACCTGCGGTCTGTCCGCAAGAAAGACCCAAACCTCCCTGTCGCTTGCCATTTTAACACTCCACCCTGTTCTCTTGCCCACATGTCTGTCCTTGGCTTGCTGCATTGTTCCAGTGAAGCCCAACGCAAACTGGAGGAACAGCACCTCATCTTCCGACTAGGCACTTTACAGCCTTCCGGGCTGAATATTGAATTCAACAACTTTAGATCTTAAACTTCCCCTCCCCCCATCCCCACCCCGTTTCTCCCCCCTCCCTTTTTTTTCAATAATTTATATAGATTCTTCTTTTCTCACCTATTTCCATTATTTTTAAGTCTAAAACTAAAACTTTGTTAGTCTTTCCACCCCACCCCCACTAGAGCTGTACCTTGAGTATCCTGTCTTCCATTCTTAATTAGCACTTTTCTTAGACAATATCACCACCTTCAACACCTCTTTGATCCTTTTGTCTGTGACATCTTTTGATTATCTGCTCCTATCACTGCTTATCTCCACAATCACCCCACCCTCAACTTCTCTCTCCCCCCGCCCCCCCATCTTAGACCAGCTTATATTTCATCTTTCTCCTAACTATACTCAGTTCTGCCGAAGGGTCATGAAGACTCGAAACGTTAACTGATTTCTTCTCCACCGATGCTGCCAGACCTGCTAAGTTTTTCCAGGTAATTCTGTTTTTGTTTTGGATTTCCAGCATCCGCAGTAGCTTTTAGCTTTTTGTCTTTATCTAAGGAATGGCAATATAGTTCAGAGTCAGGATGGTGTGCTGCTTGGAGGGGAACTTGCAGGTGGGGTGCAACAGAATACATGAGTTCAACAGACTACATGAGTTCAAGAGGCAATTGGAACAAGAACATATTATACATTGGTTTCAACACAGAAAATGGCCCGAGGTGCTTAACAGTGAAGATATGGATGGAGAGCAGTTGCAGGGGAGTTGGGAGAGGTAAGTGTGTCAGACGCTCCATTGATCCTTCGTATCTCAGTGCCCACTCCTCGATGTCTGGCTTATTATAGGCTGCCATGGTGGATTTTGCCCTCTCTAGCTCACAGCTGCCATTGGCAGTTGAGCGCAAATGTGCTGTTCATTATGATGTATCGTTGCAATGAGTAGGTTAGTACCATCCTTCAGCTGGGATGTGACTGGCTGACCTCAGAGCTGCCACCTTAGAATTTATCTAGTATGCGACACTGCTTCTGTGAAGTAAAACGTTTCTACCCATTTTGTTCCTATGTGATAGAGTACTCCCACATGCATCACTCCATCAATCAACAGCTGGTAGAATGTTCCAGCGAGGGTATTTATTAAGTTTATATATTGCAGCACACTGTACAGAGTGACTAGTCCTTTGTTAACATTACATTTTGGTATGGGGGTATATTATAATGTACAGTAAAAGTACTACACCTGTAATGATCCTTCTGAAAGACTTTGGCCTTATGCAGTACATTAATATATTTAAATACACAGATGCCAGCAAAGAAAGACAAAAAAGTGAAAGAGAAGTTAAGACTTGCATTTATATAGTGACTTTCAAGTCCTCAAGACATTCCAAAGAAATTTACATAGTCAATTAGTTGTTCAACTTTGAAATAATGTGATGGGATCCTCAGTTTAACATTTCATCCAAAAGATGGCACTTCTATAGTGCAATACTCCCTCAATACTGCATAGGAGTGTCAGAGTAGATTATGTGCTCAACATCTAGAGTGGGACTTGACCCCTCAACCTTCTAACTTAAAGGCAAGTACGCAACCGAATGAACCAAGGCTGGCACATCACCCTATACTTAGCTGTGAAGCTAACTAAAACTGCCTTAGCCCACATCCATAACATCGCCTAATTTCATCCATGCCTCAGCTCATCTGCTGCAAAAGCCCTCACTCATACCTTTGTTACTGTTAGACTTGGCTATTCCAAGGCACTCATAAGAACATAAGGACTAGAAGCAGGAGCAAGCCATTCGGCCCCTCGAGCCTGCTTTACCATTCAATAAGATCATGGCTGATTCTAATCTTGCCTCAACTTCACTTTGCTGCCTGCCCTACCCATAACCCTCAACTCCCTCAGAGATCAAAATTCCGTCCAAATCAGCTCCAAATATATTCATTCCCCTAGCCTCCACTGCTCTCCAGAGTAGAGAATTCCAAAGACCAACAACCGATTGAGAGAAAGAATTCCTCCCATCCCAGTCACAAATGGGTGACCCCCCCAGTCTGAAACTATGCCCCCTAGCTCCAGACTGCCCCACGAAGGAAACATCATCTCACCACCCACTCAACACCCACACCCACTCCTGACTGGTCTCCCATATTCCGCCCTTTGTAAACTTCAGGTCACCCAAAACTCTGCTGCCTGTGTCCTTATTCTCACCAGGTCTCCTGCAGCTATCACACCCCCACTAGCTCACTGGATATTGGCTCCAGGTCAAGCAACGTCTTGATTTTAAAATTCTCAACTTTGCTTTCAAATCAGTCCACGGCCTCGGCCCTCCCCATCTCTGCAATTTCATCCAGCCCTACACCCTCCAAGAGATCTGCGCTCCTTCATTTCTGGCTTCTCCAGTTTGGATCGCTCCTTCATTGGTGGCTGTGCCTTCAGCTGCCAAGGCCCAAAGGCTCTGGAACTCCCTCCCCAAACCTCTCTGCTTCTCTACCTCCCTCCTGTTTCATGATGCTGCTTAAGACCTCTCTCTTTAACCAAGTTTTTGGCCATCTGTCCTGAAGTCACCTTATTTGGCTTGGGAATTTTTTTTGATAATGCTTCTACAACGTGCCTTGGGATATTGTCATAAATTAAAGGCGCAATATAAATGTGAGACATTCTTGCTGTCACAAAGTATTTTATGACCAATGGAGCGGGGATTTGAAAAAGAAAGCAGCATGTTTTTAAGCTTTTATTGAACAACTGGCATCATTCGAATCCCAGGATCCCTGGGATGGCCAGGTTTTCGTATGAGGAGACTGGGTCTGTATTCTCTAGAGTTTAGAAGAATGAGAGGTGACCTCATTGAAGTGTACAAAATTCTTACAGGGCACGACAGGGTAGATACAGGAAGGATGTTTCCCCTCGTTGGGGGGTGTCTAGAACCAGGGGACACAGTCTCAGGATAAGCCATTTAGGGCCAATATGAGGAGGAATTTTTTCTTCAGTCAGCGGGTGCTGAATCTTTGGAATTTTCTACCCCAGAGGGCTGTGGAGGTTCAGTCATCGAGTATGTTCAAAACAAAGGTCAACAGATTTCTAGATAGCAAAGACATCAAGGGATACCGGGATAGTGCAGGAAAATGGCATTGGGGAAGGTCAACCATGATCTAGTTGAATGATAGAGCAGGCTCGAGGGGCCGAATGGCTTACTCCTGCTTCTCTGTTCCTAAGTTCCTATTCTGGCTGGATGTTCCAGCTGTGAATGAAGTTATTTGAGATCCTATTGCAAAAGTGAACAAGATTGCCCCAGATTTAATAAATCTGGACACTAAATGCTTGACCTCCTGCACCCCAGAGGAACACACTTGCTGATCTCTTGCAGACTGTACCTTTGTTTTGTTTCTCGGCCTCCGTGTCCTGCTTGTTTTGCCCCGCGCTACCCTCGGAGCTGGTCTGCAACATCGGCCGGCCTTCCTTCCTGGAACTCTACAGGAGAAAAACAAGATAAAACATGAGGCCCGAGGTATCCGAGATGTGGCCTGAGGTCCCAGCCCTTGGGGACAACGAACTGGAATAACATGGTGGGTGGTGGGGAAGTGGGAGTTGAAAGCGAATGGTGCAATGAGCCCTGCTCCACTGGACTTGGCCAAAGCTAGGGAGTTCCAATGTTTTCACCAGGGAATGAAGGGTCCCAAGAGTTTGGAGTGGGGGTGGGGAATGCGGGGAAGGGAGTGACTCAATCCAAACTCCAAGCCTATGAATTCACATTGTAGGCTCCTCTCTAAAATTATAGAAGGAAAAATCCTGTAAGATCTGACTATGCAGGAAGCAAGCTCCCTTTTCACTGCTTAAAGTGCACAGTCAATGTGCTGGAGCGTTGCAGCCATACCCAGTTAGATGGGTTAGAATTCTCTCTCTGCATTCATGAACAATGAGGAGCATTTGCTAATCTCAACAAGTACAAGCAGGAATCTGTTCTCTTTAAGCAGAACAAGCATCATTTCCCTTCTTGGCAAATTCAAAACCCACAGGGATGATAATCTTTAGCGCCTTTGCAAATACCTCGAGACTCAGAGCATTAATGCAGGGAAGATAGATCACCTGCTCAGGGCATCTAGAGAGTGCCATAACCGTTCGGGTCAGGAAGGCCTCCAGTTCAACACATGCCTGGACTGAGTCAGTTGGTGGTAGCCAGGTGACAATGCTATTCATTGTCATCAGTGCCCCTGGTATGATCCCACGATGACCTGTGACTAGTGTATCTTAAGTGTGGTGAACGGTGCCTGCTACAGTGACCTCACTAAACAGATCAAAGTGCCCTGTGCAATGGTAGAGTACAATATCATGCCCAAAGTTTTATAAGTCACATATTAAATTCAAATGGAATACACCAAATCACAACACACTGGCTACAACAAAGAGGCATGAAATAAGGGGTTTCCAATTATCAATTTTTGACAGATTTGTAACATAAATTTCTGTTCACGTCATCCCTGTTCTCTCTGACCTACTTTGGCTCCTGATCCAGCAATGCCACAATTTTAAAATCTTCATCCTGTTTCAAACCCCTCCATGCCCTCACAGACCCCTTAACTCTGTAGCCTCCTCCATCCCTACGACCCTCCAAGATATCTGCACGCCTCCAATTCTGGCCTCTTGTGCATTCCTGATTTCCATCGCTCCACACTGGCTTCAGCTGCCTAGGCTCGAGGCTGTGAAATTCCCTCCATAAAGCTCCCTGTCTCTCTTTCTCCCTCTTTAAGATGCTCTTTAAAACCTACCACTTTGACCAAGCTTTCATTCACCTAGCTTGATATTTCCTGATGCGACACAGTTTCAAATTGTGTTTGCTTACGCTCCTCTAAGGCGCCTTGTGATGTTTTACTGTGTTAAAGGTGCTATATAAATGAAAGTTGCTGTTATTATGTCAGAGTGACTCTCCAAGTAACAGTCTGCAGTCATATTAAGAACTTTAAGGGGTCAGCATCGTACTGTGTTTAGTAAACCTTACCTGGGGTCCACTGTTACACAGAGATACTAGGCAATACCATCAACTGTACTGAAATGCATCACCGAGCCATATCAGTGCAATCAGATGAGAGTTGCTATCACCATTATCCCTTACTAAAAACTTAGTGCCAAGGCTGCAAATCAAATTCGTTTGTATCCTACTTATTTCATGCCTCGAAATCACATGAGCAGGACTGAAACAGATGGGAAACCACAAGACTTGGGACTGATGTAGACAGTGGCCTGGCCAGCCACTTACTGCCATGCCTCCTTCAATTCTCTTCATGTCCAAGGTTGTCTTTCCTTTCTCCGCCTGCTCCCAGATGTCCTCGATAGAGTAGGCCCAGAGGCTGCTCTCAGTGGGAAGAGGAGGGACTACAGGCAACGGCCCTTGCGGTAGGTAGGACTGCGGAAGGGGAGGTCGAGGTGGGCGGGTCTCCTGAGACAAAGAGCGAGCAAAGCATAAAGAGTAACTGCAAAGCCAGGAAGACAGTGAGTGAGCAAGAGGAGGTTAACGTTTGGAGGGCTTCCCCTTCGAAATGAAGCTACATGGAGCGGCTTAGAATACTGAAAACACGGGTAGTGTTTTGGTGAATATTTTATCATTGGTGTGCAAGGTGATTGCTGCGGGACTTAGGGACACTTCTCCACTTCCTTTCTTTCTCTCTGAAGGTTGCTGACTCATGCTGGAGTGTCGTTTCTTGGGCACTAGGCAGTCATCTGATACCTCACACAACTGGCCATGAATTGTGTACAAGCCTTGTCAGCAAAGGTACATGGCTACCTGAACACTGGTTCAATACAATTGAGCCCCATTGTATCTTCAACCGTCACCCACCCACACACACTTTCGAGTAGTGGCCACTGGGTAGAGATCAAGAGCACAGGTTTTAATCTTCGCTCCACTGGAAGAAAGATGCCTAGACAAATGATCGTGCCTCCACTGTTGCTCAGACACACATGTTTGAATCTAGTTGGAACACAAGATAGGTATTGCACAAGCCAGTTCAGAGTCCAACTCCTTCCACTCTGCACCAACATGTTATATAAGCTGTGGCTTTACAACATGCCTGACAACAGTGGTTTTCAAGCTCTTTTATGTGGGGAACCCTTGCAAATATTGACACGCTACCAGGGCTTTTTATCCTGGCTTCAAAATGACAGTGCCAGCGACCCAAAAGGAAAATGGAAATCTCATTCTTATCATAAAACCCTCGGCTTGGCGAGCGGGGGAGGGGCCCGCGCACCGAGACCTAAAATGACATGGGGTGATGTTGGGCATGCGCCCCAATGTCACCACGTGCGCCATTCAGGTTTTCAGTTCGGCGGGCACGAGCCCAATTCAGCTGCGTGCCCGCTGAACTGTCAAGGGCCTATTACGGCCATTTAACAATCAATTAAATCATTGACCTGAGTTGCCCGTCCAACCTTAAGGTTGTCAGGCAGGCGAAGAGCCCAGGTGGCCTTCACATTTTTCATGGAGCCTCATTCACTGACGGGATGAAGTTTCGTGAACGTTTTTAAAGTGTTGGAAAACTCTTTATTAACATTAATGGGCATGTCCCAGTTCATGTGGCAGTTTCATATGTGGGGACATGTCCTTCAAATTTTTTTCTCCTTTTATTCAATGGTTTATACGTGAAACTAATCTCCCTGAGGAATCTCTGTGCCGCGGAGATTTCTGCGCTCTCACTCCCCGACTCAGCCTACTCCCCCCCGCCCGCACAGGGTGCGCTCAGCGCTTCCAGGTGTGCGTCACACTGGGCGGGCCTTAATTGGCCCACCCACGTAAAATGGCGGCGCCCAGTCAATCGGGGGCGCCAATCAGCTGCGCGCCCACTCCTGCAAAACACCCCCGACGGGGAGAAAATTCTCCCCATAGAGTATAGAAATGGATATGACAAAATGCACAAATCAATGGAGACAGAAACCTTGCAGATACCCTGGAATCACCTCATGATATCTAACCTTATGGACTCCAGTTTAATAACCCATGCCTTAATATGAACCCCTGCTAGGTCAGTGTGAGATTTCCATCACCCAGCCAGTCATCCTTATGATCTCTGTGAGTAGGCGTTTTTTGTTTTTGCTGTGGACTGATCCCAGTAGGAATTAGGCTCAGACTGTTCCCCCCACCACCAAACAAAAACTTATTCAATCCTCGTACAGGTGAAGGAGACTTCTATCCGATCACTTTGGGCTGAGTGTTCCCTCCCATGGTCCCACCCAGGTCCTGGAGGTGAAAGGACCCAAGGCCACACCTAGGCTCCTGTCTGTTAACACGGGAAAAACCACAACTTAGGCAGCGGCCACAAGCAACTTGGAGTACTACCAACAAAACAACGTACAGACTCAATATTAAGATGACACATGCCCAGGGAACACTGTGATAGTTTGCCAAATTACTGTTTGGCACGTAACAGGATTGGAATTCCTTTCTCTTTATTGGCATTCCTTTCTTCAATTTCTTCTTGATTGGTTTGTTTTTTTTCTTTTGCTCCTTTGATCTCTTCTATCCTACCGGTGCCAGTTTTCCTATCCTTGTGTCTGGTTCACTGATGAAGGGGGGGGACACAAAATGAGTCAAGGTTAGAAGGAACTTTCATTCCTCATTCACAAGAGTGGAGGAAGTGGAGAAGCAACAGTGGAAGGTGAGACCATCAACTACTTAAATGCTTGATTGGCAATTGGCACTGCGGGGGTTCTACCAATTGGTAGAGACAATGAACAATCTATTGGACGCGGTTGTCCTCTGTTGCTAGGCATGGGGAGTAGGGAGAGTGGAGGGAGCGAGGGGGAGGGAAGATCAACAATGTCTCTGCAGGACAGCAGGATGCATCAAGAAGTGGAGATGGGATCAGCGTTGCAGTTTCGCTTGATTAGTTTTGGCCATCAAGAGCTATTTAGGCTTAACTTTCCCTCAGGAGGTTCAACGGGATAGAGTCGGATCTGTGATCAGAAGGAGTGGGCTTGATGGGCCAAACAGCATTTTCCTGCCCTTGATTTCTTGTACTCTTAAACCCTTCATCCTGAGCACCATTCCTTGCAGATTGTTTCAATGTTTACTTGTTCTACTTAACTATAAATCAATAGACAAAAGAGGGTGTCTCAACATCAGTACTCCCTTGCTAGAAAAGAATTAAATACAATTGATGTTAGGTCTGATATCTGATCAATTTTAATTGCTTTCCCACTATTGGTTAAACAGGAGTTACCACTGGCTAAGAGTAGAAGGGAACTGAATCAGAACACTGGAGGCTGTCAAGCAGCCACATTGAAGGCAAGACGGACTCACGACAATTCTCTTCTTGTACACTGAAAATCCATCCTTTCCAGAGCTCTGGAAATATCATCAAAGCTCGCCATTCCTTTATAAGAATTGGGGTTTGTCCATCACGGGTTAGGAATCACCACGTTGCTTTCTCTGCTTACCTCACTGACTATTTGCTGAGCTGACAGCTGTGATTCGGAGATGGGAGAGAAGGGGCTCATGGGGCTGGTGAGGCTGTCGGAGCTCAGGGGGCTGGCAGGGCTGTTGGAGCTGAAGGTGCCCATTTGTGCACTCGACACTGCAAAAAGGTAAAAAAAGTATTGTGATTAGAAAAACAAAATGAAATTGTCATTTAACATCAATACACTCCACAACCCCAATCCAATCTTCTGTACATCTTGAAACAGGGTCCATAAAACACACACTACCCAACCACCACAACGTGTCCTCATGAAATCACTGCATACAGACAGAGAACTAGACTTTCTGTGATTTGACTACGAGTGGGCAGAATGCCTGGCTTTGTAACGGATTCAAAGAAACAACCAAGCAATTTTAATGAAAGAAAGACAGTCTTGCATTTATACAGCATCTTTCACAACCTTGGGATATCTCAGAGCGCTTTATAGTCAACGAAGTGCTTTTGAAGTGTGGTCACTGTCTTAATGTAGGAAACATGGCAGCCAATTTGTGCACAGCAAGCTCCCAAGCACATCAGTGTCAAAATGACCAGATACTCTTTTTTTTAGTGATGTTGGTGGAAGGGTAGGGGGTGGGTGAATAAATATTGATCAGAGTCAAGCAAAACCAGTGGCACTCCTCAATTATATTTGCTCCAGTCTAAATAGAGAGTACAACTCTAACAGCAAGACCAGGCACTGCAGAGAGTCTATAGCAGTGGACCCAAGACAGTGCTAGGAGTATTTACTTTGTAATGTAAAATCCCCCAACACATTAAAGTGTTGAAAAAGAGAAAAAAAAGACTTGCATTTATACAGGGTCTTCATGACCTCAGGATGTCCCAAAGTGTTTTACTTTTGAAGCATAGTCACTGTCACAATGTGTCTATTGTAACACACGCAGGAAGCTCCCACAAATAAAATAAGTGGTCAAATCATCTTCTTTAGGTATCACAGTTGGGAGATAAGGCGAGGTTACGAGGGAAAACCTTCCTGCTCTGCTTCAAGTAGTGTCCCGGCATCTTCTACATCCAACTGAAAGGGCAGATGGGGCCTCAGCTTAGCGTCTCATCTGAAAGACTGCACTCCTTCAGTACTGTACTGGGAATGCCAGCCTGGATTATGTGTTCAAGTCTCTAGAGTGGGACCCGAACCCACAGCCTTGTGACCCAGCGACACATGTGCTACCCACTGAGCTAAGGCTGGCACCCTGAATTCCTGATTACAGTAACTCAGGCCTTGTCATTCTACAGTCAGGGAGCTATGTGATTTGTTAAAAACGTATTCATCCAGTGCATAACTCTGCAAAGGAGCTCCTATCTTGAATTTGTGCTGCACGTATTTTTGAGAGCGAGTTGGTAAGTTGGTTATCTCTCTTAGTGTTGGCCAGCAATGAGCTCACACCTCACCTGCACACCCACCCCTGCACTACCTGACTATAAGAGTAAAGCCAAGGCCATGTACTACCATGCTCAGAAATGCCATACCATTCTGTTTGATGGGTTCCATTGTAATCCGATCGGGATAGGTCTTTCGCAGTCCCTCCATCACATCTTGGATTTTCCATAGCTCCTTCTGAATGTGCTTGTGTCCCAGCTCATCCTGAAAAGATTGACACAAACCAAAGTCAGGCTCAGTTATTAGACCACAACACCCAATAACTGAAATCATATTCCTCGATTAGCTTCCTCCACAGGAGCAGAAAATGCTACGAAGTGAAATTCAAAATCATTGAGAGGGTGGATGCATGGTTACCACTTTATCTTGAGGAATTAGGGTGGGTGAGAAGATTAATGGGCTAATCTCATCCTAGTCTTTTGTTTCTCCAGCTTTTCTCAGCGTGGGAGATAATTGATTATTTTACCAGTGTTACCTTTTCTTATGATTTTAAGGCCGTGTTACCTGCATTCCCATGGGGCTGTTCAGCTGCTCCCACAAGTCATTGTGAATGATGGACAGTTCCATTTTGAGGGCATCGCACTCCATCTTTGTGTTTGCAAAGGCCTAAAATGCATGCGACGCACAAAGCAGGACCAGAATACAAGTCAATACTTTTTAAAATAAAATCTCAATGCTTAAAGAATCAATAAATCATCAAGTACACTCTGCGATCAGTGGGTGCCTTTACATCTATAATTGGCTGCCAACTTCAGAGGCATCGCCAGTCACAAGCTGTGGATATAATGGTAAAGAGGGACTCGTGGCATTGGAGGTAGCGCTCACCACTGAGATAGGTGACCATTACCTGTATCTCTGTTGCTAGTGCAAATGCAGGCTGCTTTGCCCGCCGTGAGGCAGCTATGTTTGTCTGCGTGCCAGGTACTGAAGCACTCTTGTGCAGGCAGGACTATTATCTGAGCCTCCCCCAGCCAACTGGGCAAACTATCGGCCCCCAGCAACGCGTCACTGCCTGCATTAGTTTGCAAGATGCGTGCTCCTTTTCAATGCCTTTGAACCGGGCAAAGCACCGAACTCCCTTCAAACGCCAGGGCAGTCGAGCTTTACGGGTAAAACGCGACTGCTTCCCCCCCGACGCCGCTCCCGTACCGTGGTTGCTTGCGAGAGTTCCCCGCGAATGTTGATCAGCTGATTCTGTAACGACTCCTTTTTCTGCACGAACTGCTCGGCGTAACCTGGCTGGTTATGGTACATCGCCATCTCCCGATGGGTTTTCTCCAAGGCATTTTCCAGCGATTCCTGGAGTACGGAAGGAGCAACAAGGAAAACGCTCTGAATCAGATTCAACTGCCACTTGGAAGCAAACACGCGTTCTTCTCTTTTTACACACAGTAAGTGCTGCAATCGGCTGACTGGGGTGGATGGGGGTCAGAGGGGGGGATGTAGGACCTTCATTGGAAGAAAGGACAAAGGTGCAATACATAGGGTGTGGCTGTGTGCAGCCAAACAAGCCCCGGCCAGAATGGAGATAATAGGGTAATTCCCCCCATCAATCACGCCTGGAAACTGCCCTGCTATAAGTGACTTCATTGATTTTATGCACATCTTTTGTATAATGTGTAATGCATCTTGGAGAAATAATCCTGCTTTCACCGAGGGACTTTGCTGTAGTTTCGGTCATGTGTTCTATTTGATGTCGTTTGCACAGACTCACCCATGTTTAAAACAGGGAGTCTGGCTGAAGCTGAGAAAGAGAAGGAGATAGAAAGAGAAAGAGAAACAGGATTAGAGAAAGAGAAAAGCGTAAGGAGAGAAAGAGATGTGTAAAGAGAGATAAAGAGAAGAGGCCAGAGATAGAGCGAGAGAGAGAGAGAAACAGAGATAGTAAGATACCATAAAGGCTCCATGGACAAAACAGTTAATATTCAGGTCCAGTTTACATTGCAGCTTAACACAACTGACATGACGGCTTGTCATTTCCAATTTTTCGAGGAGAAACAGTCAAGACTGTAACCACAGTAAATGAGTAATACATCAATGCTTTTGTTCATTTATCCAGTTACTGCTTAACAAACTTGTTTAGCCCAAACCACAACCTATTCAAGTATTTATTCTAACACCCTCTGAAGTCAACATGCCAGGGGCTCACGATCTAGCCAGTCATACAAATACAGTTCGATCCTTGGACATGTCGCAAATTGCCTAGATACTGGGCAGGTAAAATAAGAAGGGTTACATGGGGTGGGGTGGGGGGGAGCGGTGTCTTGGTCTAGCAATGATCAGAGGGTAGTGAGCACAAGGAAAGCATTCAGGGTGCGCAAATCATTAACAGTACCTTCTCCTTTCGAAGCTGCAGGACCCACTTCTCCTGTTCTCGCTGATTCTTGCTCTGCTCACAAAGTCGTCCCAGCAATTTCTGTTTCCCCAAAAAAATAAGGAAAAAAGCGTTAATTTTCAGTCACACTTTTGACAGAGATTGCAATGAAGCAAACATTTGCAAATCTTGCAGGCAGGCATCAGGCACAATCAAATAACATTTGATGCGTTACATTTACTCTCTCAAGAAGCTCGCAAGTTTCTCTGTGGAAATAGTTCCCACTGCAAATTAGCAGACTTGGTGAAGATTATTAATGTTATGTTAATTGCATTGATAAAGTTAAGTTAAGGTTAAGGGTAAACAGCATGGATTGAATAAGTATCTTCATGCACAAGTGAAAGGGACTTCCATGGTTATTATTGTGCCGGGTGTCCTTGGAGAGGGAGCACACTGTGTCCACCAGTAAGCGTGAGGCCTTATGCAGCCAGTGGGCACTGCAGCAGCTGAAGTGCATCATCAGCCCTGGTAATGACACCCTAATTTGATAAGTTTCCATTGATTTTTTTTTTGTTTTAGTTACAGTACCCCTTTAAAGGGGTTCATCATTCTATAATTTATTCATCTGTTTGTTTGCTGAAAAGTGTATAAAGAGGGACTGCTGGGACACTAGGGTGTTGGTAGGTAGGAGATAGAGATATGTAATGCTGCATCCTGTGAATAAACCCACTTTCAAGAAAAGGATCTGCGTCTAGTTTCATACTTCACCACCTGGCTTGGATCCACTTAACAAAGATATTTTGCAGGCAGCTTGGGGCTGTGTCACCAAGGAGCTGGACTGTGAGTTATTTCCTGAAGTTCCCTGATACACTGAGATCTCAGCTGCACCCTCCGATGCTGTTCGGTGGAGAAGGGACAACACCCACCTCATAGTTGGGGGAAACAACAAGCAGAGCTGGGGACACACTTGTTTATCTCTGGATAGGTGACTATAAACAGTGGAGGTAAGGTTTTGGGATTGGGGAGTAACTGACAGTACTGGATTGACTGCCTATTATATCCCCTGCCTAATTCTCTTCTCCACTGGAGTGTATAACAGGCGGGAACTCAGATACTGTCAGCTATTCTGCCCTGTCGATGTGTATAGTCATCACCCCCGCACCCTAATATTGCCAGGTGCCTTGGGCCAGACTGGACTCTCACCCACACAGTTGGCTTTCAGTTTATGCTGAATGGGAGAGGGGAGAAGTGGAGGTGAAACCAAGGTTAAAAAAAAAAATCATCTTGCTCCACCCCCCTCACCACCACTCAACTTTCTCTCATTTCCTGAAGGCACTGGCTCACACTTCGATTTATTTCAACGGTTGGTGGTCACCTCGGCCTTTCTCTCCGTGCCGAGTCTAAGCGGAGTGTCAGGAGGCTATTCAACTGTGGGGGCACCATCACTGAGCTTGATGTTCTGATAGCCACACGCTTGCCTTATCCATGCAAGGGTCACTTGATAACAAACAGAAGAAGAAACCCTAGACAATCACCTGACCCTCCCCCGACCCCCTTTGTCCCCAACCCCGAGGCTAGGGAGCCTGAGGGCTACTCTCATGTCCCTTACTGACTGAGATCAGTTTGCTCAATGGGACTGAACCTTAGACCTTGTACAAATGAACTACACAATGACCAGCATATTGAACAACTGAGATATCTGGAGAGTGTAACACTTTATTTTCTTTAAAATTAAGTCAGAGAGGAAAGAAAAACAGAGTTGCACATAAAATAACCAACATTTTCTCCTGTCTTTCTTTAATGGAGCAGATTTTCCACCCATATCCAGCTGCAACCACTGGGGGATGAGGGTGGAAATGACACCCCCTCCCCACAAAATGACCCCCCAACACCCAGTCTTTTGTTCCGATCGGATTATATTCCCCCTCTTTGTCTTGCTTCAAGTTCTGCAATTACCACCCCCACCCTGCCGATGACCCCCCTCCTAATTCTTGGCACCAATGGTACCTCTGTTCTTGCTCCAAAGTGCCAGGTTGCTGCCAAGCAGATTTAAGTACCTACAAGATTAAAATCCCATAGATTGAGTATTCCTGATAAACCCTAGCTGCCCAGTTGGTTCAGAGCCCAGCACTGTAGAAATAACCTTTTTAAGGAGACCGGTAATTAACTTGTGCAACTTACGTCAATCTCCAGTTCATCGACCTTGTAATGCTGCAGTGGGTCCCGGTAACTGTCCTGATATGGAACCTGCAAACATCGGTAATCATTAAGGGCTCTGACCTTGCCGTGTGGAGTGCACATCCATCAGGATTTTAAATGCCTTCTCAAGGCAGAGTCAATTTATTGCTGCCAATTCTGGATTATTTTATTCTTCACATTATTGTGCTCCCCCCACCACCACCCCCTCCAACCCCCCCGACCCGTTTCGCTTGCTGGCCCCAATAGAAAACCAAGCCCACGATATCATGCTCTGCTATCTATCAGGACCATCAAAACCATAGTTAGATCAAGAAATAACCACAGCCACAGTTAGGAAGCAAACGGAGTGAGCCAGATCAGGAGAACTTTGCTGCACTCTCTGTCCCCGATTCTCGTCGAGGGAACCGGATGCTCTGTATTGAGTTAACGTGGCTTACCCCGGGGATCTGAGTGGACAGGGGGGGAGGGGGCGAGGAATCTGAGCCCAGCTTTCGAATGGGATATCAAATGGGAGTGAAGTGGTGTCACATTCTTAAAAGGGGCAGAAATAAAATGCTGTGAAGTTTCAGTCATTTCCAGGAAGAGACTGAGCTATTAGGTTTAACCAGTCTCTTGGGGACATCTGCATTATACACCAGTCATTGCATCTGCAGCAATTTAATTGTTGCATATTAATCACTAACACCATGCAGCGCTGTGCACAGTGGACAACCTGATGATGTTTTTGCACTCTGTTTTGCGTCTAGCAGGAGTGTGACAGGATACTATTAAGACCAGTTTGAATTTCCTTCTCCTCCTACTCCAATCTTTCTGTGACCTAGGCCCACCTCAACTTTTCCAGCTTTCCCATGTGCACCTGAACCCCCCACCCACCACTCCCAATATCCTCCTCATTCAATGCTCCTGATCAACCCCTCTTCTGTCACTCCCTCATCTGGATCTACTCCATTGGTGATCACTCTTTCACCCATTGTGCCCCGTACACTGCCAATCCTCTCCTCTTTGGCACCACCCGCCCTGCCTTCAAAAACGTCCTTAAAACTGTCCTCATTAACCATACTTGCAGCTCCTCCGCACACCTTTTCCTGTAACTGTTTTCCTGTTATTTTCCCACAACTTACCCATTCTTACTCAAAATCCAGTCCTTTCCTCTGCTTTGTAACGATCCTTAAAATGCCTCTCAATATGGAAGCAGTGCTATAGAGGTATAAATCATTGCCATGGTAAAGTAGCCCACTAAATTGGCTAATTTTAATTTATTTTACAGTCAGAAAGGATCAACATCATTATGAGTGATTTTCACTTTGAGATTTTCTGGCTTATTTTCTCTCAATTGCTGCAAAAACCCCTTCATGAGTTCTTCAGAGATGAAGGCCAGAAATAATGGGCTAATATATTAAATTGGCTACTCTGGCAGAGATGGATATGGTCTGAATCTCTGCACTCACCATTGAGCAACCTCAGCTATACATCTTCTGCTTGACATTTTGTTTAGGCATGTTGCAACAGCTCGATATAAACAGCCTCACTGACATCTCTCATGACAACAAAATGCAAGGGTTCAGTTCTAGTGCGGAGCCTCCCACAGTGGGAGTAAACAGCGAGGAACGGGATGAGGAGATCAGCATGCTCAGTTTTTGTTTCCCCCCCAGTGTTTTGACAATTCAAATCAATGGTGATATATGGGACACAACATGCATCGTACACACTGACCTCCCCACCCAACTCCCCAATTTTCAAGCTGGGAGCAGATTCTTGTCATTTTGTGACTATCATATTACATAAGGATGGTTTTCAGACTAATTGAGAACGCCTATAAAGCTCACTCCCCGATCAACAGCTACGCAGAGCTCCAGTTGGACCCCATTTAGAGTACCGCATTCATTTCTGAACACCCACCTCAGTAAGGCCTTGGAAGAGGCTCAGTAGATTCACCAGAACGATACCTGGACTAACGGGGTTAAATTATGAGGACTGGTTGACCATAAGACCATAAGACATAGGAGCAGAAATTAGGCCATTCGGCCCATTGAGTCTGCTCCGCCATTCAATCGTGGCTGATAAGTTTCTCAACCCCATTCTCCTGCCTTCTCCCCATAACCTTTGATCCCCTTACCAATCAAGAACCTATCACCGTCTTAAATACACTCAATGACGTGGCCTCCACAGCCTTCTGTGGCAATGAATTCCATAGATTCACCACTCTCTGGCTAAAGAAGTTTCTCCTCATCTCTGTTCTAAAAGGTCTTCCCTTTACTCTGAGGCTGTGCCCTCAGGTCCTAGTCTCTCCTACTAATGGAAACATCTTCCCCTCGTCCACTCTATCCAGGTCTTTCAGTATTCTGTAAGTTTCAATCAGATCTCCCCTCATCCTTCTAAACTCCATCGAGTATAGACCCAAAGTCCTCAAACGTTCCTCATATGTTAAGCCTTTCATTCCTGGGATTGTTCTCGTGAACCTCCTCTGGACCCTCTCCAGGGCCAGAACATCCTTCCTGAGATACGGGGCCCAAAATTGCTCACAATATTCTAAATGTGGTCTGACCAGAGCCTTATAAAGCCTCAGCAGCACATCCCTGCTTTTATATTCTAGTCCTGTCCAAATAAATGCCAACATTGCATTTGCCTTCCTAACTACCGACTCAACCTGCAAGTTAACCTTAAGAGAATCCTGAACTAGGACTCCCAAGTCCCTAGAATTGCATTGCAATAGAATTGGCACATATTCCCCATGAGTATAGAAAATTAAGAGGCGATCTAATTGAACTGTTAATGATGATTAAAGGAGTTAATAGGATAGATGGAGAGAAACTGTTTCATCTGGTGGGGGCATCCAGAAAAAGGGGGGTATAACCTTAAGATTAATCTAGGTAGTTCCGAGGTGACTTGAGAAAGTCCTTCTTAACACAAAGGGAGTGGAAACCTGGAACACTCTCCCTCCAGAAAGCTGTTGAGGCTGGGGGATCAATTGAAAATTTCAAAACTGTGTTGATAGATGCTAGTTAGGTAATAGGTAGGAAGATCGAGGTAAGATACTGATCAGCCATGATTTAACTGAATGGCAGAACAATTTCTGACTGACATATCCAACTTGAGGGCAGAGTTCTCTGCTGCTCTGTGAACCAAGTTGATGACGCACAGATTTGCATCTACTACAGATTCAGATATAAAGCTCAACCATTTTGGCAAGCTCCAATAGTTTATTTCTTGTCTTCATAAGAAAGGGATTCCCAACATGGCCAATCTTATGTTTAACTTGTTTTTTTTTTGTTGCTATCAGGGTAAACTGATTCAAATGACCAGGTGTTTAAATATTCATCTCTGAGTCTGGCTAAACGAGGTCTTGAGTTTTCACTGGTTTGAGATTGTTTAACATAATAACGTTACACATCCTCCTGTGGAACACCACTAACAGCTGTTACAGATCTCCATAACTGATTTCCTCTAGCCATACTGTAAGGGCAGAATTTTACGCCAGTGGGATTTTACGGTCCTGCCGAAGTCAATCGAGTTTAGAATGGCTTGGCGCTCTTTACAGCACCGACCCCACCTCAGCATGGCCATAAAACTGCGGCCCAAGTTTGGGCTGCTATCCACCTGATAAATACATTCCTTATGCAAGCTTAGAATTCCAATAGGTCAAAAGCCTGGTGCATTGGTTTTCAAATGACCAGACCCATTTCATTCATTCCAACAGCCACTATTTAGAATTCCAATGAACCAAACAACTGTTCATCCACTCCAACTGTAACTGTACAGAATTTCAGCGGGCCAAATGCCCCCCTTAACCGCTTCCATTCTACAGAATTGCGAAGGGCAAACTCTTCTCAACTACTCCCATTATGTAGGATTCCATAATAAACCCTTTCTTATTTACTTCAACTGCAACTAGATGGCAGTCTGGTGGGTCAATATCCATGCAATTCACCGCCATTGTGCAGACTAGACTGCCTTCTCATTAGGAACATCACAAACACAAACAGGAGTCAGCCATCCAGCTCTTGAAGCCTGCTGAGCAATTCGACAAAACCATGGCTGATCCACCTCAACTCCACCTTCCTGTAATATCGAAATATCCCTTCATTACCTTAGTATCCGGAAATCTTCAGATCTCTGCCTCGGATATATCCAAAGGGCAGAATCATCCCAGATTTGCACCAAGTGCGGTAGTGGGCGGGGAAAACAATGTTTTACCCGCCGGTCACAATGGTGGCTTCTCACGCCACATCACCTCCAACCCGCCATATAAATGATACATTCCCAGGAACCACGCCGTTTCTATGGCGGGCGGGCTCACATTCGCCCGCCACGCCATCACCTCGCCGCTTCATCACACCAGGCACCACATTTAAAGTGCAGCCACGCGCACACCTCTCACTGCTTCCAGCCCAGGACTACTGCACAGAAGACAGGATGACCCTGAAAGGCAAAAAGACTGCAGCCCCTCCGGTTTAGTGACTCGTCCCTCGAGCGCCCTTTGGACGCAGTGGAGGCTCACCGTGATGTCCTCTACCCCAGCTCTGGCCGCAGGCGCAGCAGCGGCATCATAACTCCAGCATGGGAGTGGCAGGGGTGGTCAGCGCCAATGCCCTGCAAAAGAGGATGGCCACCCAGTGAATAGTCTCATCTGTTCCACCAGGGTAAGTCACTGCTCATCACTCTCAACTCACACACTCACAAACCCATCACACATCCACAGGGATCTCACACCTCGAGGGGCAACACCACGAACTCTCACACACTCCCTCACATCTCCGTCAGGCTCATATCCTCTGGAGCTCGTGTCCTCATCCCAACCGTGGCTCCGCTCACCACTCAAACATTCCACACAGTGCCATGTGTCCTGCTCACACTCTCTCCATCTGTTTTCATGCAGGAGAAGCTGGCTCACACCAGCAGAGATGTCTGGTCCCAGGCCGGGGGGGGTGGAGTGGCCCACATAAGGCTCATTTTGAGGAATGTGCCATCACACTGACTAGTGAGGCCGTGGACTGTAGGTGAGGTAGACAGCGAACACCCTCATAAGGATCCTGCACCACATCATCCCTCTCTCAATGCAACTGTGAGTGCTCTCTCTCCTGCTTTTGACTCTGCTGCCAGGCACTCATTATCTCTACTTTGGTTCACAGGGAGCTCTGCCAAGTGACCGACACCCTCAGCCAGCCAGTCCCTCAGCTCCATCCATATCCTCACCTCCATCCAAGAGGACATTGCCTCCATTGAACAGCTGGAAATAAGCAGCCTGGAAGACCCGTCACAGCGCTTACCCACACCCTCCACCAGCGCAGAAACATACACCTCAGTGGGACCTAGGTCTAGAGCAGGCTTCAGGTTCACAATCTGGTGGTTACCACGTGTCTGCAGCAGTGGGAGGTAGGTTCACGCGAGCTCCCCGCCACTCGGAGGGCTGCTGGGGAACAGGCATCTGTGAGGTCCGAGTCAGATGACGAGCCTCTGGATTAGGCCTTCCAACTCATCCTGGAGAGTCAGCAGAAGGCGTGGGAACATCGCCCAGAGCTGTTGGAAGCCTCAACAGGTTGGCACGCGAGTCAGAGGAGTGCGTCCACCTGCTCTCTGATGAAGTGGTGCCACGTGTGCCCGTATGGAGACCTCCATGGGAAGGATGGTGGACGCCATGGAGACCCTGGTCCAGCAGAACGGGGAGATGTGTGCAGACCTGCACTCCATCACGGGACCCATGGGTGAGTTCCTGCAGTGGCAACGCGAGAGGGAAACAGGGCACCTCAGTGTCTCTCCAGGTGCTCCTTCCCCTCAAGGAGTCAGGCCAGGGCCCTCGAGCATCCGAAGGGAGGAGGAGCAGCAGCTGGACACCCCTGGGTCATCCACTCAGGAATCTCAGAGGCTGTCCTCTCCCTCCGAGTCCCCTTTGCCTGTGAACCCCTCAACCTCGTCCTGTGTCACCGCAGAGGGAGCAGCCGGGCCAACGAATGATTCTGGAGGGAGAGGTGTGTGTGTCTGGCAGGGCCTTTCGGAGCCTCGTGCACGCTCTCTCACACGCACACGGATCCTTCCCCATCACACTCACCTCAATGTGCTGAGCATTTTCAATGCTGCCTGCTGGGGTTCACTTTCAGTTGTCCATCTGAGCTGACCTGAATCTCCGCCCACCCAATGATCACACTCCTGTGCAGCACCTGATTTCGCCCACCATGACTCTCGTTTCACTTTCATTCTCACCATTCCCTCGTACCAAGCCCACCCTCAATTTGCTCCCCAGGAGGCAGTCATGGACTCATCAGAGTCCTCCCTTGCATGTTCACCGGGACATTTCCACCCACCCCCACATCCTCCAGACCTCTTCCCCCTTGGAATCCCTTCCCCTTGGAGCCCCTTCCCCCCATGGAGCCCCTCCCTCCCTTCGTCCTCCCCCCACTGTTTAGTCCCTCCCCCCTCCTGACTCCTTTCGACTCCCTTAGTCGGGAGGTGGGAAGAACTCTTTCCTCCAGCCTTACCTCTTCTTCCACCCTTACTCCCTCCACTCTCTGCATTCCTTCCTTCCCCTGGACTCCCTCCCCCATCCGCATTCCTTCCCCACTCCGAACTCCTTCCGCCACCCCCCCACACTTATCTCTCCAGTTGCCGTCTTCTGCCCCATTACCTCCTCCTTCCGCTGTACTCCCTCCCCTCACAACCTCCGACCTTCATTTCCCCCTCCCAACCTCACCCCTTCCCACCTTCATCCCCCCCCACCACAACCTCACCCCTCTGACACCTTTGTTTCCCCTCTCAACCTCTTGCCCCCCCCTCCACCACCGACACCGCTTCCTCTCCTAGTCGATCCTGGACCTTCTTCTCCCACACCCCAGTACGTCTTCCTCTCCCAAACGCAGCTGGGCCTTCCTCTCCACCCCCTTGACCATCAGCCATTGTGAGCAGACCCTCAACGGTGACTCCGATTTCCGTGAGATTCCACCCAGTATGCCATGGACATTCCTCCAGTGTGCCGTTGCTGTAGGGCTCCAGCATCTTCTGCTCCTCAGGTGCCCGCAAGGCCCTGGCGCTAAGTCCCAACTTCTGCACGTCACACTTGTCAAGATGTATTTCCCCGCTGAGGTGGGTGGAAATCCAATGGGGCGGGGGGAGGGGGTGGGGGCGATTCCCAGCGGGCTGGCCTTATAATGATATACGGATGTATTACAATGAGGTTCCCAACGTCTGATGGCAGGAAATGCGGCCTGCCATCGACATTGTGGGAGAACAATCACAAACTGGTTTCGCGATGTCATGAAACTGATTTTTGGCCTTCTCACCATATTGGCCGTTCACACTGCGCGGCACGGAGAATTCTGCCCAACGACTGAGCATCTGCTACATCTCTGAGGTAAAGAATTCCAAAGATTCCCAACCATTTGAATGAAGAAATTTCTCCTTATGTCAGTCCTAAATAGGCGACCCCTTATTCTGAGACTGTAACTGTGCCCTGCCCATCCCCAGGTCTAAACTGCCCAGCTACTGGAAACATTCTCCCAGGATCCACCCTGCCAAGCCCCTTAAGAATGTTATACGTTTTAATGAGATTGCTTCTTATTCTTCAAAACTAGGGAATATAGACCTAATCTGCTCAATCTCTCCTCATAGGACAATCTCCTCATCCCTGGAATCAGTCTGATGAACCAGTGGATTCATTCACTGCCATTGTGTCTTCATTTTCATTCTCATTCATTTTCATTCACACAGAGTTTTAATGGACTGTCTTCTCCTCATTCACTCCAATTGCAAAACTACACTATGTAGAATCCAGTAGATCAGATGCTTTTTTTATCTGCTCGCACTTGCCAGTACAGAAAATTGCAGGAGGACAAACTCCTCATTCAGTTTGTAGAACTTCCCTGGTTCAAATGAAAGGAACAGCAATTGCTCTTCTTACTCATAGGCTACATTAGCACTTTTCACCTTTGAAAACAGCTGCACAAAACATGCCTTTGTTCAGTGTTTTCTGCTGTTTTTCCTTTAAATGAGGCTGTCAAGTGAACAGACAAATAGCCTGTGGACTGAAAATCATCAATTAATCTGGATTTAGGTACAAAATGACTTAGGAAGGTCAGAAAGCCTTACTCACAATTCACCTATTTAAACAAATCCTAAAGCTGTCACATCTGTCAATATACCCCAATTACACAATTACCTCTAGAAATTAAACCCAATCGGAGACCTATGTTTAACCCCAGGTACCACAGAAGCAAATAACCTTCAATCTACGCTCATTCCTAGAGACTGATATTAATAGTATGTGGATTTGAAAGGACCAGGCTGACTCCAGGTATTGCTACTGTGCTGCTGCCTGCTTTAAATATCCAAATGCATCTTATAACAAAAATCAAAAGTAAAAAGCAGCAGGAACAAACTCAGCAGCAAACTGGGGAAAACTATAGTACATTACTCCCGTCTATTGCATGTCCACATTACCAAATGTCTGAGACAAGCCTTCTTTCAAAGTCTTGCCCACTATCGCAGCTGTTTTTTTTCTTAAAGAGGTCTGCTAAGCAACACGTATTACACAAATGCACATATGCACACACATATATACATACATACATGTACACCCATGTGTGTATGAGGGTGGGATTTGAAATCTCATGTATAAGACGTGAACTCATGGTTTGAACAATACATTACACACGCCATGCCAAGCAGTGTATTAGAGAGAAGAAACTATGTGCAACGCAGTGAAAACTGTACAATCAGCAGTTCGTTATGGAGGAGAAGCTGTGTGTTCTGAGCGATGCACATTTCATTACAGCATAATAGAAAGTTGTGTAGTGAGGGGATTGCAATGCTTCCAAAAGGTATAATTGTTCAATTAGAAAAATACATTCTTCCCTTTTCTCCCCCCCGACACAACACAACCCGGACTAACAAAGCCGTCAGCTCCCAGAACTGAACACAAGTGTGAACGGTGGTCAAGGTGAATATAGGGAATTTACAATTTGGGAAAATAATAGAAGAATGGTTACAGCACAGAAGGAGGCCATTCCACCCATTGTGTCTGCGCTGGCTCTCTGAAGGAGCCATTCTCCCAGTGTCACTCCTTCCCGCTCTCCCCTTAATAATAATAATTATCCAGTTCCCTCTTGAATGCCTTGATTGAACCTGCCTCCACCACACTCTCAGGCAATGCATTCCAGATCCCAACCACTCACTGCATGAAAAAATGTTTCCTCTTTTGCTAATTACCTTAAATCTGTGCCCTCTGGTTCTTGATCCTTCCACCAATGAGAACAGTCTGTCCCCACTCTGTCCAGACCCCTCAAGATTTTGAAAGCCTCTATCAAACCTTGAATACCTTGATCAAATAACGCTCTACTATCACCTGGCTTTATTGAGCCTGGGAGAGGGGAGTCTCATTTTTGAGGTTATTGCCGCTCCCTAGCCTCCCTCGGTTGGCACTCTAGTATTCTTGCGGCTCATTATTCAACATAATGTCAGGTTAATTGCCAGACAGTTCCCAGGCTAGGGGATCTAGGAGAGGGTAATGTACATAGTGACCCAGCCCTCCATCTCCCAGGCTACTGGATGGTTTTACAGTTTTAAGTTAATTATCTTCCACCTAACTAGACAAAAGAGCTCAGATATTTTTCTTCATTGCTATTTGTATGCAAAATGGCTGCCTACAAAGCAACCATGGCTGCATTTTGAAATAATTCATTATATTGGGACAGGGACCCTGGGACAAGCAATCAGCAGCAACTAGAGGAGAGTGCGAGAGGTGGGCCTAGCATCTAGTCTATACTCAAGCAGGAGTAAGGGTAAAATAAAAGCAAGGGTCCACATTCTATTTAGTGAAGATATGTCTAGTGAGCTCAGTCCCATGATTTGCACATCCTGCGCTATGTGGGAAATCCTAGACGCTCCTGGCCGTCTGGATGACCATGTGTGCAGGAGCTGTCTCCGACTGGAGCAACTCGAGCTCCAGGTTTTGGAGCTTGAGCGGCCTCTGGGGGCACTATGGTGCATTCATGAGGCTGAGAGGTTCATGGATAGCATGTTTCAGGACATGGTCACCCTGCAGCTTAAGCAAATGCAAGGAGCGAGGGAATGGGTGACCGCCAGACAGAAGAAGGGGACCAGGCAGGTAGTGAGGGAATCCCCCAAGTGCATCTCGCTCACAAACTGTTTTTCTGCCTTGGAAAACATGGAGAGTAACGGTTCCTCTGTGGAGGCCAAGCAGAGCAAAGGCCATTGCACTGTGGGTGGTCCAGCTGCTCATTGGGGGAGGAAGAAGTGTGGAAGGGCAATCGTAGGAGGGGATTTGTTAGTGAGGGGAGTATACAGGCACTTCTCTGGCTGTAGACATGACTCCAGGATGGTATGTTGCCTCCTGGGTGCCAGGGTCAAGGATGTTACAGGGCAGCTGCAGGGCATTCTGAAGGGGGAGGGTTAATAGCCGGAGGTCATGGTCCAGGTTGGGACCAATGACATAGTAAGAAAGAGAAATGAGGTCCTGCAAGCAGACTTTAGAGAGTTAAGTAGAAAATTCAAAAGCAGAACTTCAAAGGTAGTAATCTCCAGATTACTCTCAGTGCCAAGCAGTAGTGAGTATAGGAACAGAAGGATAGAGCAGATAAATGCGTTGCTGGAGAGATGGTGTAGGAGGGAGGACTTTAGATCCCTGTATTCTTGTATACAAAAAATACAAAAGTATAAATTAAGGAAAGCTGCTTTTTGAAGATGTTGAGGTGATGCCAGTGTCAGGCAGACTCTGTACAGGCTGAAGGCAAGATAAGTCTGTTGTTTCTCGCAGGTGACTGGGGCATTGGGATCTGGGGGAGGTGGGACCTGTACAAGTTGAACGGGTTACATCCGAACAGGAACAGGACCAACATCCTCGCGGGGAGGTTTGCTGATGCTGTTGGGGTGGATTTAAACTAAATTGGCAGGGGGATGGGATCCTGAAAAGTAGTTCAGAGGGGAGAGAAGCTGAGATGGAATTAGAAGTTAAAACGCTAGTGAGTGTATCTGGAAGGCAGAGGAAACATAGGCTAGATAAGAAAGAAGTGAGTTTAGCAAGGCTAAATGGAACATATTTTAATGCAAGGAGCCTGAGGAATAAGACAGGTGAGCTGAGGCCACAGATAGACACGTGGGAGTGTGATATTATAACTATGACTGAAACTTGGCTAAAAGGGCAGGATTGGCAGCTCAACATTCCTGCTTATAGGGTATTCAGACAAGATAGAGAGGGGGATAGAAGAGGAGGGGGGTTGCAATATTGATCAAGGAATCAATTATAGCAGTGAGGAGGGATGATATCTTGGAAGTATCATCAAATGAAGCCATATGGGTAGAAGCAAAAAACACAAAAGGGGAAACACACTGTTGGGTGTGTACTATAAACCCCCAAACAGTCAGGGAGAGATAGAGGATCAAATATGTAATCAAATTTCAGAGAAGTGTAAGAATAATTGGGCAGTAATAGTAGGGGATTTCAACTGCCCAAATATTAACGGAGATAGTTTTCGTGTGCAAGGTAGGGAGGGAGCAAAATTTTTATGTTGCATCCAGGAGAACTTTTTTAGCCAGTACGTAGAAAGCCCAACAAGGGAGGGGGCAGTTCTGAACCTAATATTCGGAAATGAGCCCGGGCAGGTGGCAGGCGTATCAATAGGGGAGCATTTTGGAGATAGTGACCATAGCACAGTTAGATTTAGGATAGTTATGGAAAAGGATAAGGTTGGGCCGGGAATAAAAGTTCTAAAATGGGGAAAGGCTAATTTTACTAAAGATAAGATGCGATTTGGCCCAAGTGGACTGGGAGCAGCTACTTGCAGATAAAACTGTGTCAGAGCAATGGGAGGCATTCAAGGAGGAAATAGCGAGAGTACAGGGCAAATATGTTCCCGTAAAGACAAAGGGAGGTCCAAGTCCGGAGAACCCTGGATGTTAAGGGACATAAAAGTTAGGATTAAGAAAAAAAAAAGGGAAGTTTATGGCAGATACCAAAGGCTCAATACAGCAGAGTCCTTAGAGGAGTATAAAAAATGCAGAGGGGAACTTAAAAAGGAAATTAGGAAAGCTAAGAGAGTGCATGAGAAAGCATTGGTGGGTAGAATAAAGGAAACCCCAAAAGGGTCTTTTAAATATATAAAGAGCAAGAGAATAACTAGGAAAAGAGTAGGGCCAATTAGGGACCATAGAGGTAATGTGTGTGTGGACCCAGAAGATGTGGGTGCAGTCCTCAATGAATGCTTTGTGTCAGTCTTCACAATGGAAAAGGATGACGCAGATATAGACATCAGGGTGGAGGACTGTGAAACATAGAGAGAGAGGAGGTACTCGCGGGTTTAGTGGTCTTAAAAGTGGATAAATCCGCAGGCCCGGATGAGATGTATCCCAGGCTGTTGAGGGAGGCAAAGGAAGAGATATCAGGGACCCTGGCACTAATTTTCAAATCCTCTCTGGCCACAGGTGAGGTGCCAGAGGACTGGAGGACTGCTAACGTTGTCCCATTATTAAAAAAGGGGGGAAGGGATAGATCAGGAAATTACAGGCCAGTCAGTCTAACCTCAGTGGTGGGGAAGTTACTGGAAAGAATTCTGAGGGACAGAATATATCTGCACTTGGAGAGACACGGATTAATCAGGGATAGTCAGCATGGATTTGTTAAGGGAAGGTTGTGTTTGACAAATCTGATTGAGTTTTTTGAGGAGGTAGCCAGGAGTGTTGATGAGGGTAATGCATTTGATGTGGTCTACATGGACTTTAGCAAGGCTGCCCCAGCAGCTCCATAGCAGACTGGTCAAGAAAGTAAGAGCCCATGGGATCCAAGGCAAAGTGGCACGTTGGATCCAAAATTGGCTGAGAGGCAGGAAGCAGAGGGTGATGGTAAAGGGATGTTTCTGTGACTGGAAGTCTGTTTCCAGTGGGGTTCCACAGGGCTCGGTGCTGGGGCCCTTGCTGTTTGTGGTGTACATAAATGATTTGGACTTAAATGTAGGGGGCATGATCAAGACGTTCGCGTATGACACGAAAATTGCGAGGGTGGTAAATAGTGAGGAGGATAGCCGTAAACTGCAGGAGGATATCAATGGACTGGTCAGCTGGGCAGAGCAGTGACAAATGGAATTCAACCCGGAAAAGTGTGAGGTGATGCGCTTGGGGAGGGCTACAAGGCAAGGGATTACACTATGAATGGTAAGACCCTGGGGAGTACTGAAGATCAGAGGGACCTTGGTGTGCATATCCACAGATCCCTGGAGGTAGCAGGGCAGGTGGATAAGGTGGTTAAGAAGGCATATGGGATACTTGCCTTTATTAGCCGAGGCATAGTAAACAAGAGCAGGGAGGTTATGCTGGAACTGTATAAAACGCTGGTTAGGCCACAACTGGAGTACTGTGTGCAGTTCTGGTCGCCACATTATAGGAAGGATGTGATTGCACTGGAGAGGGTGCAGAGGAGATTCACCAGGATGCTGCCTGTGCTGGAGCGTTTCAGCTATGAGGAAAGATTCGATAGGCTGGGGTTGTTTTCCTTGGAACAACAAAGATTGAGAGGGGACCTGATAGAGGTGTATAACATTATGAGGGGCATAGATAGGGTAGAAAGGAAGGCACATTTTCCATTAGTAGAGAGGTCAATAACCAGGGGGCATAGATTTAAGGTAAGAGGTAGAAGGCTGATAGGCGAGTTGAGGAGAAATTTTTTCACCCAGAGGGTGGAGGGAGTCTGGAACTCACTGCCTGAAAGGGTGGTTGAATCAGAAACTCTCGTAACATTTAAGAAGTATTTAGATATTCACTTGCATTGCCATAGCCTCCAGGGCTATGGGCCAAGCGCTTGAAAATGGGATTAGTCTAGTCAGAGCTTTGTTGACCGGCGCAGACGCAGTGGGTCGAATGGCCTCATTCTGTGCTGTAGACGTCTATGAGTCTATTGCTGTAAAAAGAAACATGTCGAAGCTTTTCATCTTGCACTCATCAGGACACTTCGCAAGAATACCAATATAAGGGGTAAACAACAATTCATAATACATGTGAAGAGAGTGCTGGTTGTTTGGCAAGTGGACTCTGATTGGTCGAGGCATTGCCATGGAGTATGCACCAGTGATGGTGACTGACAGTTAACTGCCAAGCATTGTTTGAAATTTAAACCAAACAGCTTGACCCTAACCAATCAGGGTTTGGTAAGCTGAGAACAGTAACAAAACAATGGGGGGGAAGATGAGGAGCGAATTTTTTATGATCTGGAATGCGCTGCCTGAAAGGGTGGTGGAAACCGGTTCAATGATAACTTTTGAAAAGAAATGAGTTAAATGCTAAGGGAAATGTTTTATAGGGCTACGGGGAAAGACTAGAGGAGTGGGACTAATGGATAGCTCTTTCGAAGAGCAGTGCAGTCACAATTGGCCGAATGGCCTCCTTCTATACTGTACAATTCTATTCTTCGAGACATATATTAAATATGATAAGGTGCTACATAAATGCAAGTCTTTTTTTATGGACGTTATTGATTGAAATTTGAAGAAAGGTGTTCGCATTAAGGGATAAATATATCACATCCATGTGCAGTGCTACTGAGCTTGACAGCAGGCAACAAACAGATTCTGAACTACAAAATCAATGGTGCTGAGTTGGAAATCGGTAAGTGAATGAAAACTTGCCAGTTGTCAGCCCAGGTTCCGCTCAAAAAATTCTATTAGTTAATAGCCTTACAGTGGCAGGGATTGAAAAACTTAAGTTAGTCAATAGGGAAGTTGGTGGCTTAGTTCACCATTCTAATCAACAGGTCAGCATTTACAAAACAGTGGCACCTTACGAATTCTGGTAGTGTTATCAAATGTGTAATCTGATTTCAGAGGCGTGAATGAGTCAAACATAACATTCACTTTAAGCACACACACCTTCTTGTGGACATATAGCAAGAACGTCACATCACAAATGTGTTTGGCATGCAGTACATCTACTGTAATAACACATAACAAAATATCCGGCAGCACTCACGTTCAGAGTGAACCATGAGTTTAGAGTCACTGCAATAATGTCATGTAAATTCTGGTTTAATGGAAGTGACAATGGCTGCAACTCATGACAGTAAAATATTGAGCCAGAGATTACGGAGTCATTGTAAACCTGGAGCCACTCTGTAAATAACTTGAGGTCATCCTTTATAGACTGTGAACTGTGTTTCCTTCAATTTGTAGCCTTAAGCTAAGCTATCGTGGAGCAAATTTCAGCTCATAAGCATTAGCCAATCTTTCAAAGGTCATCATGGATTGGCTGGGGCCTCTTGACCTCGGTCATGACCTCGGGAACCTCAAACACCAATTAAGGGCCAATTAAAAACTACTTTCCAAAACATGACATTGCTTCAGCCATTTATTATGTGGGCTGAATAACCTATTTCAGTGCTCTAAATTCTAACTGGTCTATGCACCACATTAGCTTCCTCTCACCCCACTTCACCTTAACCAGTCAACATGTCCCTCTATTCCTTTCTCCCTCACGTGTTTATCTACCTTGCCCTCAAATACACCTATACCGTTGGCGGAATTATTCCATGTAGTAGCGGGTTCAACATTCAAACCACTCTCTCTCTGAGTAAAGAAGATTCACGTGAATTCCCGATTGAATTTGTTCGTGACCATTTTCTATTTACGGCCACTAATTTTGTACTCCTCCCTAAGTGGAAAGATCTTCATTACATCTACTCCATCGAACTCCATTTCATAATTTTAAAGTTATCTATTGGGTCGCCCATCAGGCTTCTCTTTTCTAGAGAAAAGACCCCCACTCCCACTCCGCCCGGCCTGTTCAGCTTTCCATGTTAGTGGTCATTTCAGTCACACAATCGTGAGCAGCCGCCGAACGGCCGCACAATTGTGTGTTGCCTTTGAGGTGTCACAGCAGCAGTTGTCCGAAATGAACGGGGTCACAGGCGAGAAAGCAGGCAATTTACCGAAATTAAACAAGGGTGGAGCATTCCGGAGCGACTGCAAAAATGGAGGGGCGTCTATCACATTCTATTGAATCGTCTGCAGGGCTTTTGGCAAGATTTATACAAACTTATTCAACGACAAGCGACAGGAACTTTAATGAGATCAACGCACTCCAGACAGTGCATTACCAGGATGGCAGCCAAGACAGAAACAAATAAACACTCAACGGAGAAGTATCAAGGTTTGCCACATTCTTGGAGACAGTGAGGGCCATGCTAATAAATGTAATTCCCATTATTACCACCAGTTACAATTACATCATTTAGTAGTCAAATATTTAGACTTAGCTCAAACATGATTTGCCCTTCAAAGATGCAAGCACTCTGATCTGAATCATCTCGCTGGAGGAAAAACCCTTTGATATGGTTTGTCCCTTGCTAAAGAAATCTCTTTAATATTTTTAGGGCCTTCTTATTACCATGCCTTTTGATGTGGGTTTGGTCCCTATTGAGTAATCCCCTTTAATTAGTTTGTTCCATTCGAAAAATGTTACAACATAGTCTCCTGGAGTAGGTCATGTCATGAGCCTCCTTACATCGTGCCGATGTATACAATTCAATCATAACACTGTACTTCATCATATATGTTGCTGTTGTTTTGTATCTTTACATTCTTTCAATGAAGAACAGTGAAGTGTTCATGGGCTGACAAAGCCACAGTGTGTAACATCCTTCCATGACCATCACCATCTTTATAGCAGCTGATAGGGGGGTTAGTTCTATATGGCAGGCAGGCTTTGTGGACTCCTACAACCCAAATGCTGAGGGGTTGGGCACTCACATTCACAAGTAATCAGCTGGATGTGAACCCAGGGTTCAGAAGCACGGGCCAGGACAAGACTGGAGTGGGGTTTGAACCTTCCACCTTCTGGTTCAGAGGCAGGAATACTACCATTGGTCAAAGGCTCTCTCCACATCAAACAGGTAAATATAATTCTACTATTAACAAGCTCAGGGCTTGTTTTATCCTTTGCAATGTCAATCTGTTAATTATTATGCTAAATGAAGGACTTCAATGTCTTTGTTCTGTAATCACAGCTATGTTGTACACATAAACATAACAAAACACGTCCTAACCGGCTCTTGGATTATTTGCATCTAAACTGGTTCTCTGTTATGTCATTGTTTATAACAACCTATATTATGAGAAGATGTTGAACATTTTTAAAGTCATTCAATCAATTGCCAGCAGATACACATTGGGCCAAATGATCTCCTTCTATGGTGTACCACTCTCTGATTCAATGATTGTTGTTTCTCATGATCTTAAAGAACCATTGACTTAAACTCTTTGCTCACATGGTCCACACTCAAGAGTTAGGCCCAACTCACAACCTTGTCACTTCACCTTTGACCGATGGGAACGGACACCAGGACACTTTACCACATCGAGTCCCACCTGTTGGTCCAAAAATTCTAGCTTCCTTTGTAACTGAAGGTCTAGAATTTCATCCTGCCACGTCACAGGAGAAAGGAGTCACAGAGTTAGACAGCACGGAACGAAGAAGGAAGCAAAGAGTTAGTCAGCAGAAAAGAAACAGACGATTAGAGACTCTAAAAGGGCCCAGCTATAAACTGTGTTACTCCAGACAAGATATAGTAAATAAGGCAGACTACTGTACTGAACAATCCTTCTCATGAGCAGTTTGACCCTTTCAAACGCGGTGCTGTACAGGTTGTCCTAAATCTAATTGTTACATTTACTGCAAATACAAAAGACTTCAGAAGGCAAGTCTTTGATGGGAAACTGAATTGGTTCCATTGTCCAAACTGATATTTAATGGTCAAAGGGACAATCCTGACCCACAAACTTATATCTCAGACACAGTACTAAATCTACAACATGCAGAGCTTAGGGAGCTGTGGCCAGATTAAAGCACCCGGTAGGGATTGATTACAAGGCTATTATGTAGACCCTAGCAGGTTCTATAATTGAAGTCAAGAGAGTTGGATAAACATGAGGAAAATGATGAGAATGCAGTTCTACATTGAATACAGCAGAGCAGATAGAAATCTAAGCAGGCAAGTTGATGTACAAGGATGTAGTGAGAGAATGTCCAGATTATCCCCAAGCCCTGGTTCTCATTGGGGTATGGTTCCACAGATACTCATAGCACTTTCCAAACACCTGTTCTTCCTTCAGCTGTACATCTAGACACTGGATGTCAGCAGGGCTGAGCGACTGCAGATGACCTCCTGGTTGAGCCCAATCCTATCCTCTCTGGACTCACAAACACACAAATACACAGATTTATTTCCCAACAGGAATCACTGGATAACTATCACAAATTGGCTGATTATTCCCTCCCGCACCCTAGCCGAGGGACATTGAGATTAATTGAACTGAAGACCAACAATCACCTTAGCTTAGGATCAGTTAACACAGCACAGTAGAAAACAGCAGTGCATTGTAGCTGCAGACAACAGTCTTCAAGGTTAGAACTGCGACCACTAATAATGCAAGTCACACAGCATGGAGATCAGAAGTAAATTTCAGATGCAGATAAACCACTAAATACCATGTGATGTGACAATTGCCAAGTTCACAAAGGAGTTTTTCACACCTCAAGGCATGTAAGTATTCTCCAAGCCTGCCCAAACTCACCACAACTCCTCCACACACATATGGCGAGTCAAAAATCTGCCCAAGTAACTAATGTTTGCACTGCTGCCAGAGATGTTCTTAAACTGCAACTGCCAGTTTTTAACACTGCGAGTTCCACCAAACACCGACTGCAGCATAGACTAAAGAAGTTTGAGCTTTCACTGGCTTTTTCCAATCCTGGTAATTAAATATAATTGGTCTAATTAAATCTGATTTCAGTTACAGGCTGTGGTGAAGTGGAGTACCATGTACCTTTAAGAGAATGCAAGAGGACTAACCATGTGACAGTACTGACCAATCAATATACAAAGGGGCTACTGGTTAAATGCAAGTCTTGAGCTGGAGGTGGTTTGGGGAGCACGCAAGGATTTAGTGCTCTGCCTTCTGTTGCAATAAACAATCACAATTTGTTCTTCTGTTGGTCTCTCTCCATTATTGATTAGCAAGCATTAACTAACAAGTGTATTCACGATATATATAAATGACTCGGATGAGGGAATCAAATGCAATATTTCCAAATTTGCTGACGACACGAAACTGGGCGGGGTTGAGAGTTGTGAGGAGGATGCAAGGAGGCTTCAGGGTGATTTAGATAAGTGCGTGTGGGCAAACACATGGCAGGTGCAGTATAACGTGGATAAATGTGAAGTTATACGCTTCAGTGTGAAAAACAGAAAGGCAGAGTATTATTTAAATAGTGGCACATTGGGAAATGTGGATGTACAAAGGGATCTGGATGTCCTTGTACACCACTACCACCTAGAAGGACAAGGGCAGCAGATAGATGGGAACACCACAACCTGGAGGTTCCTTTCCAAGTAACTCACCATCCTGACTTGGAAATATATCGCCGTTCCTTAACTGTCACTGGGTCAAAATCCTGGAACTCCCTCCCTAACAGCACTGTGGGTGTACCTACACCACATGGATTGCAGCAGTTCAAGAAGGCAGCTCACCCCCACCTTCTCAAAGGCAACTAGGGATGGACAATAAATGCTGGCCCAGCCAGCGAAGCCCACATCCCGTGAATGAATTTTAAAAAGTCAATGAAAGTAAATAGGCAGGTGCAGCAAGCAATTAAGAAGGCAACTGGTATTTTGGCCTTCATTGCATGAGGATTTGAGTTCAGAAGTAGGGATGTCTTACTGCAGTTATACAGGGCCTTGGTGAGACCACACCTGGAGTCCTGCGTGCAGTTTTGGTCTCCCTACCTAAGAAAGGATGTACTTGCCATAGAGGGAGTGCAGCAAAGGTTCACTAGGCTGATACTGAGGATGGCAGGACTGTCGTATGAGGAGAGATTGGTTCAACTGGGTCTGTATTCACTAGAGTTTAGACGATTGAGAGGGGATCTGATTGAAACGTATAAAATTCTAACAGGGCTAGACAGACATGGGTGCAGGGAGGATGTTTCCCTGGTTGTGGAGTCTAGAACCAGGGGCCACAGTCTCACAATACCAGGCAGGCCATTTAGGACTGAGATGAGGAAAGATTTCTTCACTCAGAGGGTGGTCAACCTGTGGAATTCTCTACCACAGAAGGCTGTGGAGGCTGGGTCACTGAGTATATTCAAGAAAGAAATTGATACATTTTTGGATATTAGGGGCATCAAGGGGTATGGAGAGAAAGTGGGAATATGGCGTTGAGATAGAGGATCAGCCATGATCGTATTGAACAGGCTCGAAGGGCTGAATGGCCTACTCCTGCTCCTAGTTTCTATGAAGGTGTGCAATTCGAGTTTACTTGACTCGTGAACTCATGGACTCAAGACATAAAACAGACCAAGTCTGCAACTTGTCTAGAACTCTGCCACCCAGCATCATGTACTGCACCAAGTCCTGTCCTCCCGTCACACACAATCTCACTGACTTCCTGCTGCTCAACACTTCAAAATCAAAATCCTCATGCTCAATGGCCTTTCCAAGCTCTGCCACATCAACCTCTCGCAGTCCCTGTACTCTGGTTCTCCGATGCCACATCTCTCCACTTCACCACTTTAACCGCCTCAATTCCCACATCGCCATCAACCCTCTGTAACACATTCCCTAAGCCTTGTGAATTCTCCCTCCAAGAGGGGCTCCTCAAAACCTCTTTCTTCAACCATGTTTCCAGTCATTTCTCCGAAACTTCCTCTAGATGTTTGCCACCTGCTTTTCCTCTGTGAAGGGCCTTAGGACATCTTTCCATGTGAAAAGATGCAATATAAACATGTAAAATGGAGGGAATGATAGCATTGTGGCAATGTTACTGGACTGGTAATTCAGGGGCCTGGACTAATACTTTGGAGACATGAATTCAAATCTACTATGGCAGCTGGGGGGGTTTCAATTCAATTAACTACTAAATCTGGAATAAAATGCTAGTCTCATTATCACAGAACTACTGGATTGTCATAAAAATGCATTTGCTTTACTAATGTCCCTCAGGAGAGGAAATGTGTCCTCCTTACCCGGTCTGGTCCATATGTGACTCCAGACCCACAGCAATGTGGTTGCAATTCACCTTGTAAACTACATCACAAACAGGCTATTGGGCTAATTCTGTGTGACTCTACAGTGGGAAATGTCTCGCAGCCACTCAGCAGTGCTTTACTGCCCTTTAAACACTGTTTTAGGCAGGCTTGACAAACTGCAAGGGTGTCATTCACTGCACGGACCAGGAAAGCATGCCCGGCAGTGCATATACTGCTGGCAGCGGGGACAACAATGGTCAGTGGCAACCTTACCTTTGACCCAGCGATGGTGGCCTACCAACGCACTGGCAATTTCTCTCCCTTAAAGTACGCACAGTGGAGGTAATCGCCAGGGCTCTGAGGGAGGTCAGATGGGACTAATCAAAGGGGACAGTGGATCTTAGCAACTATTGCACAAATGTTCTTCTGCCTGTGCTACCATTGGCGTGGTAGAAACTGGTAAATTTGTGTGACTTCCAAACTTTGCCCTGGTTGTGAGGTTGAAGGAGTAACTCGAATGGGCTACAGTTTTTCAACAAAAATAATAAACCACCCACACGCCCTGGGATGGATAGATAACAGAATGACCATTTCACTGGACATGGTCTTCAGACAGGAAGCTGATGTTCTGAGTTTTCAGCCAGTCCGACTGGGATTAAGCTCATTGCTCTAAAGGAAAAGAGGTTCATGATTCCCCCCATTGGTGGGCAATTCCCGTTTGGTGAGAATTACATAGAATTTACAGCACAAAGCGGGCAATGGGGCCCAACAGGTCCTTGTTCGGGTCTATGCCCCATAAGAGTCCCTTTTTTTTCCCCAGTTGTTCATGGGATGTGAGCATCGCTGGCTAGGCCAGCATTTATTGCCCCTTCCTAATTGCCCTTGACAAGGCGGTGATGAGCTGCCTTCCTGAACAGCTGCAGGCCACACGGTCGAGGTACACCTGCAGTGCAGTTAGGGGAGGAATTTCAGGGTTTTGACCCAGCATCAGTGAAGTAACAGTGATGTATTTCCAAGCCAAGATAATGACTTGACAGGGAACTTGCAGGTGGTGGTGTTTCCACACACCTGCTGTCCTTGTCCTTCTAGGTGGTAAAGATCGTGGGTTTGGATGGTGCCGTTGAAGGAGCCCAGGCCATATGAGGCCGTTGGGTTCCAGGATCTGGGTAGGAGCTAGGCCTGGTTGCCATGGTCCTTCAACTAGAAATCTGGAGCCAAGAGCTATCACCTGGAGGTGAGAACTGTCACCTATTCCACTGTTCGAAAGTGGGAATTAGCAACGGGAGCCGTCTTTGGGAGCTGGTGCTTCCAGGCTGGAACTGGTTGAAAGATAAGCCAGGAGAAAAAAAAGATGTTTTTACAGCCAAAATTAGCGTGATTGAGATTTAGCAAAGCTAGGGGATTCTAGGAGTTACTGGATTTTTAAAGCAAGCATAATGATTCCACGTAATCGCCTTCCTTGAAGACACAGATTTGCTTATTAAATCCTTCTTGCATTAATCCAACTGAATTTACATTGCACATCAGTTAGGAACATACCATTCTGTCCTGCATTGAGTGAGAGGCAGTGAAGTGGCATGGGTGCAGTCCGGACAGTCTCCTGTCTCCAGAATGGTCGTATTGCTAGAAACAAAGAGGACAACTTTTATTTAAAACTGGTCCCAGTTAGAGTTGGATTATGTTTATAGAGAGTCCGATCTCCTCAGCAAGGCCTACTGAACTCCTGTGAAGTCGCTATAGAAATGCAAAAGCCGTTGCAGTTAACTATGCTTCAAGCTGCAAATAGAATCTTGATAAAACTATACAACAAAGTCGCCAGATGATTTTGTGATTCTTATAGTTTCTTTAATCCTCTTTTTTTTTTTAAATGCCTGTATGGTGGTGATGCTGTCACAAGCTGCAAATGTACCACTTACCCAGCGTCGTCAGAACCACAGGGCAGGGGCTGTCACCCCTGTCTGAGCGTTAAATACCTGGAGAGTTCACCCCTGACTTTCTCGCCGGGAGAGCGGGGACCCTGGCATTCCGTTAAATCCAGCCTCTGGAGAACTGTGAGCAGTTCCGGGCACCTCACCTTAGGAAGGATACGTTGACTTTGGAGGGAGTACCATGTAAGTTTACTATAATGATACCGGGATCCCACGGGTTAAATTATCACAAATTACACAAAACAGGGTTGTATACCCTGGAACTTAGAAGTTTAAGGGCGATTTGATGGAAGTTTCAGGATAATAAGGGAAACAGGTAGGGTGGATCGAGAGAAACTATGTCCGCCTGTCGGGAGTCCAAGACTTAGGGCCATAGTGAAAAAAGAAATTAGAGCGAGACCTTTCAGGAGTGAAGTTAGGAAACACTTCAACACACAAAGGGAGGTAGAAGTTTGGAACTCTCTTCCGCGAATGGCAATTGGTGCTAGGTCAATTGCTAATTTTAAAACTGAGATTGGCAGATTTTTGTTACTCAAAGGTATTAAGGGATATGGGGAAAAGGGAGGAGAATGAAGTCAGGTCACAGATCAGCCATGATCTCATGGAATGGTGAAACAGGCTCGAGGAGTTAAATGGCCTCCTCCTGTTCCTATATTCCTAAGTAATATTAAGATGTTTATGAAGATGAAAAGGTCATTTGGTCCAACAAACACACTCCTTTTTAATTGTTGAACCTTCCCATTGTATTCCTTCCTGTTGTATCCCCTCCCCATCATATCCCTTTTCTCTCCAGAGTCACATTAATTGTCCCAAACACCATAGTACAGCTCACTTCAATCTTCTTCCCTGGTAACTTATTCTGCAACCTTTGAACGAAAAGAACTTTGTGATGTTTGCCTCTATGTTAAAGGTAACATATAAGTGGGAGCGTTGGAAAGATTCCACCTGATTTTCCTTCCTACTCTTAACTTCTTTATCTTGAACTTGCATTCACCGTGTGCCACAATGAACAACCTGCCTGGACTGCATCGCTTCACTTCTTAATCTTAAAAGGATAAACTGAAATACACAAATTTATTTAATTCTGTAACTCCAGTGGCCCCCTAATGTATGAGCCTTTACGGTGACTCTTTGGCAGGACAACACTCATGTTCCAAGCCAGCAGATGCTGCTAACTCTTAACCTCCAATCCCTCTATCCAACCTTCCACTAGCTTTCCCTAAAGGCATCTTTCAGTTCAAATCAACATATAATTCAAATGAAGCTATGTAGACATTTGAATTGTGTATTGATTTGAATTGAAATCATGCAAAAAGGTGTCAACTGTATTTCAGTTGGGATCAGTCTTGATTGAGTCAGAAGATTGAAGGTTTAAGTCCCATCAGAGAATTGAGTGCAGAACCGAGCCTGATACACCAGTGCAGTACTGAAAGAGTGCTGCACTGTCAGAGGTGCCATCTTATAGATATTATATCAAGGCTCTGTCTGCCCTCTCAGGTGGACATAAAAGATCACATGGCGCTAATTTGAAGAAGAGCAGCAATGTTTCCCCAATTGTCTTGGCCAATCCCTCAGCTAACATTACTAAAAACAGATTATCTGGTTATTATCCCATTGCTGTTTGTGGGACCTTGCTGTGCACACATTGGCTGTACAACATGTTTGTACAGCAGTGACTGCACTTCAAAAGAACTTCATCAGCAGTAAATGTTGAGGCTGTGAAAGGTTGCTATACAAGTGAATGAATATCTTTCTAAAAAGCTTCCTGTGCTGTTTCAGTGCTTTATTTCAAATTACTGGATAGTTTAAGCTTTCTGAGTGAAAACAAACATTTACAGTAGACGACATAGAATTTATAGCACTGAAATAGCCCTTCAGCCAACTGGTTTAACTGCTCAAAGGCAATTAGGTATGAGCAATAAATGCTGGCCTTGCCAACGACATTCGCATCCCACGAAAGGATAAAAAAATTGGTCTTTATGCTCCACATGAGCTTCTTCCCCCTGTACTCCACTTCACCCACTTCTCATATCCTTCTAATCCTTTCTGCCTCATGTACTTATCTAATTTCTCCTTAAATACATCTAGGTCCTTCACCTCAACTACTCCACAAATACTGTGGTCACAAGGGCAGATCAAAGACTGGGATTTCAAAGGTGAGTTACCCACCTTCTGACTCTCCAAAGTTTGTCCACCATCCACAAGGCACAAGTCAGGAGTTTAATGGAATACTCTTCACTTGCCTGGATGGGTGCAGCTCCAATAATACTCAAGAAGCTCGGCACCATCCAGGACAAAGCAGCCTGCTTGAGTGCAACCCCATCCACCACCTTGGGCATTCACTCTCCCCACCACTGATGCACAGTGGAAGCAGTGTGTGCCATCTGTAAGATGGACTGCAGCAACTCACCAAGGTAGACAGCACCTTCTAAACCTGTGACCTCTACCATTTGGAAAGACAACGGCAGCAAATGCATGGGAGCATCACCACCCCCAAGTCACACACCATCCTGACATGGAACTACGTCAGCATCGCTGGGTCAAAATTCTGAAGCTCCCTCTGCAACAACACTGTGGGTGTATCTACACCACATTGACAATAGCAGTTCAAGAATGCAACTCAACATGACCTTCTCAGGGGCAATTAGAGATGGCTCATAAATACTGGCCTTGCCAGCAATGCCCACATCCCATGAATGAATTAAAAACAAGAACATGGTGAGCGAGTCCCAGATTGTTACTCTGCATACAATCAACCAGACAGTTGAAAACGTGCACTGTAAAAATAGGTTACCTTTGCACTGCGAGACCGTCGCAGTGTGTACGCTGGGTGGCCAAACGCTTCGTCCCTTCGTGGCGGCAATCTCTCAAACCGGGTGCTCGGAGACCTCACTGGAGAGTAGACATGGTTCACCACGAGCGGACCCTGGGATGGCGAGCGTGGCACAGAGCGTGAACGGGGCTGAAGGGACAACCTCCGCATCGTGCCAGTGACGCCATCGACCTCATGGGCGTACGCCTGCTGCGCACCGTGCCACACAGGTGAGCCCTGCCCGCTGTATGCCCGTCGGTCCTGCCAGTCCCTTGGCAGAAATGCTGACTGTCGCTCATCGATTGACCACCGTGCTGTCATCCTGTCATAGGATGGTACAGAGCAAATGCTGTCTGGACGACCACCAGGCTGAATGAACTGGGGGTACTCCTCTTGGTAATAGGGTGATAACAGTCTATAATATTCTGGCACATCTCTGGTTGGAGTGTGGTACACCTGAGAGCTGAAGAAAAGAAATACCATCAGGGCCACAGCTAACCAATATAGAACTTCTTTGTAATAACCATGGCATGGACAGAAATATTTCTTTTCATTGTTAAATCAATTTCAAGCCAGTTGGTGAAGTATGAAACTAGACACTAACACTTTTCTGGATACTGGGTTTACTCACAGAATGCAGCAGTACATATGTCTATTTCCTACCTACCAGCAACTCATTGTCGCAGCAGTCTCTCTTTATAAGTGCTCTAAGTAGTTAATTAAACAATGCCCTTCACCAGTGTATCTTAACAATATAGTTAATATACCATAAGCAATGACATCTGTTTCTGCCAATTGGGTTGGCAGGTCATTTAATCATGAGGGCATCATGGGAGATCCCAATTCCATCTTCTCTCAATCTCCACATGCACTCACTGCACAGCATGCTGGATAGCAGTCAGAAATGAGAGCACAGGACAGCTTTCCCTTGCCTATCCTAGGGGCGCCGAGCTCCACTGTATGTCCTTAACACTCCACCACCACCACCACCACTACTCAACCTCCTCGACTGCAGTCAGCTAATTATCCAGGGAGACGGTGTCCAGTGACTGACCTACCTCATCCAACTGGTTCAGGTTCCACCAGGTGAACCACTCTACCTGGTATTTCATGTATTTGGCCCCCTCTCTGTGGGGGGGTGTTTGGCTTTTTTGTCATCACTCAAGGCGCATAACCAGACACTGCCACTAAAACAGGTTGGGCTGTGCAGCCAGATTTTTCAGCAATTCTAGTGCGTGAAACATTTTTCAGAACCTTTTAAATCAGCCTCTGAGCATCTTACTGCGCACGGTGACCCTTAAATCATATTCCCAACATGAGGAGGCAATAAAGGGCTATAAGTGCAAAAGAAGAATGGAGTTTATTTCCAGAGGGACAGAATTGGAAAGCAGAGAGGTCATGCTAAAACATATATAGAATTCTCGTTGGACCACATTTGGGGCAGGATCTTCCCCTCGTCGGGCAGGCCACAGAGCGGCCATGAAATGGTCCACCTCCCGCGATCGGGCCCTGACCGTGATTTCATGCCAATTAATGGGCAGCCAGTGTGAAGCGAGCATTGGGAGCCTCAGCGCTGCCGGGGTGGGGAGTGGCAGGAGGAGGGCGAGCACTCAAGTTTGCGCATGCGCTGGGGGGGGGAGGGGGGGGGGGGGGGGGGGAGCGCTCACTGAAAGCTCCCCGAAGGCACCTCAGAGCTGCCTCAGGGAGCTGAAGATTTTTATAATGAAAAATGAAGAATCTACAATTAATATAAACACGTCCCCACAGGTGACTCAGTCACACGAAGTGGGACATGTTAAAAATGGGTTTAAAAAAAATGTTATTTTTTTTTTAATTCACTGTTGGAAACCTCACCCTGCCGGTGGATGAGGCTTCACAAAAAATGCAAAGGCCGCCTGGTCTATTCGCCCACCCGCCAACCGTAAGGTTGGACTGGCAACGAAAAACTCTACTTAACTACCTGCTTAAGGGACTGAATAGGCCTCTTAATTGTCGGCAGGTGAGCTGCCGATTCTGGCGCCCGCCCACTTGCCTGCCGACCGAAATATCGCCCAAGTGCGTGATGACATTGGGACGCTCGCTCGACATCACCGTGTGCTATTTCACGCTTGGGTGTGTCGGGCACACACCCACAAGCCAAGCTGAAAATCCTGGCCTTGGAGTACTGTGCTTAGTTGTGGTCTCCGTGTTAGAAAGATGATTTGGAGGCACTGGAGAAAGTACAAAAAAGATTTATAAGGATGCTACAGAACTGAGAGGTTATAACTATCAGAAAAGAATGAACGGGCTTGGACTCTTTTCTCTAGGAAAGAGAAGGACGATGGGAGGCCTAATAGGGGTCTTTGAAACGTTGAAGGGTTTTATAGGGTCGACATAAAGGAGATGTTTCCACTTGTGTGGAAGCCTAAAACTAAGGGACATAAATATAAGATAATCACTAATAAATCAAATAACAAAATCAGGAGAAATTTCTTTACCCAGGGAGCGGTTAGATTGTGGAACCTCCTACCACAATGATTGAGGTGAGGAATATTGATGTATTAGTTCTGATGGAGAAAGGAATGAAATGTTATGCTGATCAAGTTAGATGGTAGGGTGGGAGGGGATTCATGTGGAGCACAGACATTGGCATTGGCCTGCTGGCCTGAATGGTCTGTTTCTGTGTTGTAAAACTTTATGTAATTCTATATTATGTGTGTCCACTTCCTTTTTAAAAGGTGACAGCAGATTCTATTTCGAACATTGTTTCTGGCAAAGCATTCTGTGTCCCATCAATCATCTAGGCCCCAAGCTCTGGAATTCCTTTCTTCTCTGACATTCTACCTCTCTGTCCTCCCTCAAGACTCTCCATAACACCTACCTCTTCGACCAAGCTTATGGTCGCCTGTCTTAATATCTCCTCATGTGGCTTGATGTCAAATATCAGGCAGATGTAAAAGATTCCATGGCACTAATCAAAGAATAGAAAGGGGGTTCTCCATATTTATCTCTCAACCAATGTATATTAATTGTGTTGAATTGTATACAGGTGGTGGGCATTAACTAGGAATATACTTGATCTCCCTATAAATAGACACAGACCAAAACTGTGGTGGCTGAGTTAGGAGGTGTATGCTTGTAATATATAATTCTGTAAATAAATATAAAAGTTTGTAAGGATTGGCTCCAGTTTCTATCCTTTGCCAACAGACCTCCTGGAGTAGAACAACCAAATCACTGAATCAAATAACCTGGTCATTATCACATTTATGAAAGCTTTCTGGGTGCAAATTGATTGCTGCACTTCCTACATTACAACAGTAACTGTACTACAAAAGCACTTCACTGTTGTATAGGACGTTTAAGACATTCTGCAGTGATGAAAAGAACTATATAAATTAAATTTCCTTCTTTCAAAATGTATAGGACCTTTATTGAAAGGAAAGCATAAAATAGAAGCGATATATTGGATTTTACAGTGCATGTGACACATGTCGGCATAGCAAGTAAAGTGGCATAATAATTACATTATGGGGCTAGTAATCCAGACTTCTAGACTAATGATGACGGGATGAGGGGACAAGTACCATCACAGCAGTCAAGGAATTTAAATTTAGTTAGTTAAATAAATCTGGAATAAAAAGCCAGGGTCATGACTGGTCACCACGAAACCAACAGTTGCTGTAAAAATCCATTTGTTCACTAACAGGCTTCAGGGAAGGAAATATTCTTTCCTTACCTGGCCTGGCCTATACGTGACTCCAAACAGCAATGTGTAGATGACCTAGCAAGCCACTCAGCTGCATTGAAGCCATCACAATGGACTGAAGCAGTTCAAGAAGGTGGCTCACCACCACCTTCTCAGGGGCAATTCGGAACGATAAACAAATGCTGCCCTCGCCAATGAAACCCACATCCCGTGACTGGATAAAAATTAAAGTAGAGTTACAGATATGGTCCTCTCACCTCCTCAGTTCGTCCTGTGGTGGTGCAGACCTGCGCATATTAACCCACTGCTGTAAGTGGGTCAGTGAGGACTGACGCTGTGCCATTTTCTCAGTGTTAGTACGCGGGACAAAGCCCCGCCGATGCACCGTATTTACCACGTCCTGTTGCAAATACTCTTCACCGGGCCTACCAGGGGAGGAATGCTGCCAGTTGTGTCCATTCGGTTGTTCAGACCTCTCATATCCTGGGTGAGTTCTCAGCTCTGGACCAGGGCTGCTGGGGTCAAAAGGTGCTTCCTGCACCGTCACACCATTAACCTTGGCCACCGGCTCATTGCTAGAGTCCTTCTGGTCGCTCGCCCTGTTGTATCTTTCAAACCCATCCGCTTCATCTCTAACCCTTTCCAAGTCAGGTTTAATTAGTTGCTTATGATTGCTTGTGTGGTTCGATTCCGAGGGAGGTTTTATTTCATAACTCATCCCAGTGCTGCCAATACAACAGAAAATAGACAAATTAATGGTTTGTTGAATTGGACCGACTGTATTTTGTAACCAGGACCTTTCACTTCCACACATTAGGAGCACAGGGGAATGAGGTATCACCTATTCAGCCACTCCCTACAAAATATTGACGGAAGTCTCCTTCCTCCCTGATGACGTAGATCACGTACAATCTTCCCTACCGAGGGTTATGCTTCCAATTATTTAATTTGGGGAAGAGTTCTACAAATTTCCACCTGACTTCCCCCAAAGATAGTCAAGCACAACTGTCTGTACTTACAGTTGTACAACCTTTTATGAGTGGGTATGATATTGTATTGGTTAAGTTACTCCAAGTGGGGGGACGGTGGTCTGGTGGTAATGTCACTGGACTAGTAATACAGGGACCCAGGCTAATACTCTGGGGATACAGGTTCAAATCCCATCACAGCATCTAAATTCAATCCAATTAAAATCTAGAATTGAAAGCAAGTCTCAGAAACTAACATTAATTGCTGTAAAAACACATCTGGTTCACTCATGTCCTTTAGGGAAAGAAATCTGCTACTCTGATCTGATCTGGTTTATGTGTGACTTCAGGCCCACTGAAATGTGGTTGACTCTTAGCTGCCCTCTGAAATGGTCTAGCAAGCCTCTCAGTTCAAGGGCAATTAGGGACGGGCCACAAATATTGGCCTTGCCAGCGATGCCCACATCCCATGAAAGAATAATTTTTTTTTAAAAACTCCCAAGGCCCTGGATTGAAAATCCAGTAGATCGCCAGTTCAAATCTCACCATGGCAATTTTGAGAATTCAGCTCCAGTTTGCAATTAAGAACAAAATGGAATTCAAGAGCTGGCATCACTAAGGGGCATCACCATGAAGCCATCAGGCAGATCAAACAACGAAAATGGTTTACTCATGCCCTCTAGGGAAAGAACCCTGCCAACTCTTAAATGCCCTCGGAAGTGGTCTAGCAAGTCACTCAGCTGTACGGGGAGAGGGGGCAATTCAGCCATGTCAGCAATGCCCAGTACCTGATAATGAATAAAAAATATTTCAGGAAAGGACAGTGTGGGGTTGAGGGAAGAAAGGGATGGCATGGTTGGATGTAGTTCCTTTGAACCTGACTTGCACGTATAAACACCAACACAAAACTCCTAACACTCTTCATTTTCGACATGAGTGAAATGACTCTATTCAGTGCAGCACAGCCACATTGCTTGCAGGTCTGATATACCTGTTCAAGGGCACGGGCTGTATGCTCGCTGCCGCATTCATTGCATTGATCCAATCCTCCATCTCTGCCTTATTCTCCGCACACAAGTAGTAAGTCCGGATGCCTGCATGCTCAGCCTGACAATTAACGGAGCAGTCATTATTGTGAAAAACATCTGGCTGCCTGTTTACAATCAGCTGTGGGAGAGATAGGAATGGAATCGTCAATGTTAAGACAGAACCAGCCGCTGCTTCGAGAAAGAAAATTAGACTGGGAGAGAACCACAACTAGAAGGTAACAACCCGTTTTGTCCCACATGCTTGCATCACATTTCCTACCAACTTGAGATTGGCATCAATGCTGAGCAATATTCTTCTCTGGTCTACAATGAGCCTTCAGCAGGCACTGCCAATGAGGGTTCTGGAAGGACCAAAAGGGAAGAACGCCTTGTGGCAAGAGATTGCCAACCCTGGGGCATCCACATTGCCTGGCATTTACACCTAAAATCACATTTGGATCCATTAAGTGACAAGTGTTCCAGAGGGCTCATTGGCATCATTCCAAATAGCCACAACATTCATGCTGTGGCCCTGCTGAGGCTCATGACTGGTATCCCCATGTCAGAATGCGTGGATCCAGCTAAGCTGGTTTAGTGCCAGCCAGTGCTGCCCTCGTTCCCTAACCATCTCAAATAGTGCCATTTTTAGTCGCCCCTTTCAGGTCACCCGGACTGCAAGTGGTAAAATGGAGGAGCAGTCCTTCTCACATGACCTCCCAGACAAGATCATCATTAAACCCACTCACAAGTGAATCTCCAGTTGTGTTTCTCTCTCTGGTAACTGCATTTAATTTGTAATTACATTTAAGCCTGAATCATGCACCTCGTTCTTATTTTTTCACTGTTCCATTATTTCAGTGCTCAGTGGGGAATGTGAAATGGTATTTCTTCAGGCCAGGCACCTCTCCCATTTCCCTCATATTGGGAAGACATTACAATTCCCTCTTATAATGGTATTTCATGTCATTGTTAATATGTTCACTCAGAACCATTTCTTTAACCTGGATTTTGTTCCCCCCCACCCCCCACCAATCTCCAGTCAGCAGCACCTCCCTCATGTTGGTATCCAATATCCCCAGCAGGGACAGTTTTTCTTCAGTGCCTGAATTGTCCATGCAGGAGCCTGGACCCTGACGGCCTGTTTGATTATGGGACACAGAACACGGGTCAAGCCCAACCTTGTCCTTAACCGAGGTCCAACCAATCGCAGCTCGAGCAAGAGTCACTGCACAATGATCGGGAGCAAGAGCAGTAGCAGGATCCCTGGCTGCTTCTCTGCCAAGTCCAGGGTCACTTTGCATGTCGCTTGCTTTCTACTGAGATTGGGCACCTCAGCACCGGGTCCTCCCTTGTGCACTTACACCCCACTGAGCCACCTGAACAAGGACACTCTCATCAAAAAAAAAATGAATTTCAAAATTAGCATAAAATTACAGAATGATTACATTTGTCAAAATTATGCAATTATTAAAATGCATCAACTTGAGGAATAAATAGATGCAACAGGGTATTATGGGATGTTGAATGTATCTCATTTCTTGTCACGTGAATTACTTGTCCAGCTTCTACTGGAGTCAGATGTTAATGAAATGCCTCAAAAAAATGCATCTCTATCCACTGGGCAGCTTTAGACATTTGTAGTCTTCAAAAATATAAGTATGTTGGTAAGCAACACCAAAAGTTGACTTAACGGTTCAGCATCCCAATAAAATCAGTTTATTGATTCAGGTAAGATATCAGCAAAGTTTGGACAAGGTGTCAGAGTCAATGGAATTTGTGAACTCCTTGAGCTTCCAATGAAGCCTTTGGAACGCTCGTCACTTAACAGGTCCAAATGTGCCTTTAGGTGTAAATGTTAGGCAGTGTGGTCAGACCACCAGCGTCCTGGATTGTACAAAACTCTGTGTCGTCTGGACCACAGTTGGGGGAAGAGGCAGGCGTCAGGTCCCTCCAGCACAGGCAGCTCTCCAGTGCCTAGCTGAAATGGTCCACATGGGAGCCTGACCATTTATGGGTCCATTTGATCATGGGAAGCGCAACACAGTCAAATCCAGCCCTGCCTTTATCTGAAGTCCAAGTCAATACAGTTTGAACAAGAGAAAGGTGGCAATGGATCCCAGCATATGCATGCCACACGTTGGGACGCCAGACAGACTCTTACTTCCAATGATCATGACCCGTGGTCGGTACTAAGCACAGCCTGAATTTGAGGTAACCGCCTGAGTTTGGGACCTTGCGGCAGCCATGTTTTTTGAAGGCGGCACTCATTCCCCGGGTGGTCCGATAGGATTCAGGCTGTGGTACACTGCAAACGCACGCCGGTGATTTCTGCGGGTAGGATTTGTAGTTAATTTTGATTTGGATTCAATATCGCCTCAGTTAATTAGAAGAACTGGAAATTATACCTAGCTGAGATCCTGCAGAAATTCAAGACAGGCACAATGCAGCCACCTCTGGTGCAGGGGGGTCCTCGGCCGTGAGAGGGAAAGATAAAATGTCAGGTCAACCAGCAGAGTTTAACATAGTGAAGCACCGCACCGATAGGCTAGGCAAAACGAGAACAAGCATTTGGAATATTCCTGGCTTTTGAGATTCAAGATATAATTGAATTGAGTTATAAACCCCTGCTTTGGGGGAAAACTTTCTCTTCATTTCAACATGAAAAGGGGATGGTAATGTTTGGACAATCAATCCAGAGGCCTAAACTAATGCTTCAGAGACAAGAGCTCAAATCCTAACAGGGCAGCTGGTGACAATTAAATTCAATTTAATAAATCTGCAATAAAATGCTAGCCTTGTTATTAAGGATAGTAAAACTACTGTATTGAGGTTAAAAACCCATCTGATTCACTAATGCCCTTCAGGGAAGGAAATCTGCCGTTCCTTACCTGGTCTGGCCTACCTGTAATTCCAGACCCACAGCAACACGGTTGACTCTTAACATCCCTCTGAAATTGGCCCAGCAAGCCACTGAATTGTGGTCACCACCTTATCAAGGCAATTAGGGCTGGGCAGTGACACTCAGATCCTCAGGACGAATGAATAAAGATCATGCTAGTTCCAGCTGGAGAACAGGCTGAAAACCTAATCCCAGGCCTCGACCGCTTCTCTGGGAACTGGTTGTGAGGAGATCAGGTTTGCCAACTCTGACTGGGTGTATGCCTGGAAGTTTCATCATGTGATATTCCACACCCCTTGAACAGGCTTTCATCAGCCACACCTCGAATAGCTTTCAAAGGAAATGAGAAAACCGCACGATTGTTTTAATGTCCCTATGGCTTCTCTCCTGGGTGTTTAACTCCTGGAGACTACAGGGTGATCCTGGAGAGTTGGCAACCCATAGGGGATGAGCTAGAAGCTTTGAGTTATAGGTGCTGCATCCGGAGGCACTGTTAGGCTTGTGTAGGAAGTTGGCTTCAACGTTAAAGAAACCATAAAGTAAACGGAAATGACCTGTTTTAAGTGTGTGGATATTTTCCATTCACTTTGGTAGAGGGTGAATTGTTGGACAGCAGATAGCCAGTTACTGGGAGTTTGAAAGCACAGTGCTCTCCATTTCAGGAATTGTCCATTTTAAGTGGAAACTAATTTCCAACCACACCATTGCCCCCTTCAAGGATGGACTACTCTTTGAAAATTCATTAAAACCCTTCCATCGCAGCGCATTCCTCCCATCTGAAATTTGATGGCACAAGACAAACAAGGTTGAACCTGAAGGATTTTCTAGGAAGTCCCTTCCCCTCCATTCACACCCAACAGTTGGAAGAAAGCGCAAAAAGATAAAGGATTGGAGGGAGGGGGGGAGAGTTTCAAATTGTCATAAAGTCTACGGAAGTCATGCTATCTCTGACTCTCACATTCGTAGAACAGACTCACCCTCCAGAAGAGCGTCCAGCCACTTCTGAGTACTTCTGCAGTCATTCTCATGCCAGGCATCAGGTTAGATTAGAGTTTAATTAGAGGCCAAGTAAGCTTCCCGCCAGTATTGGATTTACAAACATTTCCTAGGAGGTTAATTTTTGCAGGTACTGTGTTCGTTTAGAACCTTCACGTTAACCCTGTTCTTAGCCCGCGAGTTCATGACTTTGTCGGGCAATACTACCCGAGGACACCAAACCTCTTAGCCTCAGTCTAAGTGAAGCAAGAGGAATTGCCCAGAAACTTATATTTGTCAACCCAGCACATGATCCCAATTGCTCCAATCTTGCTTCTACCGTGTCTCAAATATAAAACTACGAAACAATAGCTCAGCAGAACCAACTGTTATCTCCCCCTAGGTCGCAATTTGGTAGTCCAGATTAGGAAAGATTTATAGCCATTATATCAAATGGATATAAGCTTTAAGAGGGCAAGAGGATTAACACTTACCTTGTCTATATGTGAGAGGCTGTGTAGGCTCTCACAGGCTGGGATTTTCCAGCCCTGAGCATCGTTGCAGGTGGGACAGGAAAATCTAGAGAGCGGCCAAAAGTCAATTGACTTTTGGCCGCTCTCCAAATTTTGACATTCTGCCCATGACGATGCCTCCTGCTGGCGGGGCCGAAAAATCCTGCCCACATCCTCAACTTTCCAAAGAAAAGCTTCAAAAATGAAATATTGTCACCTAAAGGCAACAGTAAGCATTAAGGGGTTATGGAATACCTATCCCCTCCCCAACCAGTTACCCTCTTAAGGGGCAATGGGGCTCCGTCTTTGGCCCCTCTGTTTATTCATCTATTTCAATTGAGCTCCGACCAGAATAGCATGGGGGTTAGATTATCAACTTGCTGCCTGGGCATTGGGAATGCGATATAGAAACCAACAGAAATGAAACTTCAGCAATTTCTATAACACGTGCTTAAAGCTGTAATGCCTGCTCTTGGCCTGAGCACCAAGACAATAATCTACTCACGTGCTTTCAGAGGGAAGCCTTGGTTTTTGCCTAATTCTTCAATAACTAACATTCCAGGCTTGTTGGGGGTGACAAGCATTTTTTTTTTTCTGTTGCTGAATCTCACTCTAGAATTAGTTTTTGGGTTATGTTGTAGCGATTCCCTAACCGACTCATCGTAACTCTCGGATCTAGATTCCAGCTGCAGCCCTTCCCCAGGTCACATTTGCCTAAAGATTAAAATTTGGCTTTATATCTGGGAAAACTGCCGTAAGCCCGTCAGCACCTGAGGGGGAAGAGGTCGGGTAAAAATTATTTGGCTGATTCAGATAGCTGAAGGTTCTCCACCCAAAACATTCATTGGAGTTTCCACATACTGATGGACTTGCTGTTGTATTTCCAGCATTTTCTGTTTGTGGTTTGGATTCCGGGCATTTAAAGCTTAAGATTTTTTTTAAGTCTTGATTTTTTTTTTACTTTCGAGCAACCAAACCCATCATCATCAAACCCATTATCCACCTCAGAAAGAAACTCTATTGTAGATTGAGTTCATGCAGCAAGAGGCCATTTGGCCCATCAAGCCAGATCTCCTCCCGACACTAAGTGCAACTAAACTGGTATCATATTCTTTACAAACAAATTTGTCACACAGCCTGCAGAGGAAACCTTTCCAACAAACATGCAGACACAGACAGGTTCACACATCCAGACAGCAGCATACAGACACACAGCTACAGACAGGTGCATACATGCAAGAGATATAACAAACGGGTATAAGCACATGCGCACTCTAACACATGTTACTTCTGATTACATGGTGTGTCTGTGTGTTGGTGTGCGTCACTGTGCCTTTTTGTCTGTCTGCGTGAATTTATTGTAGGTAAATGAGTGACGCTGGAATTGTTTAAGTGAAGCTACATTGGACTTACACACCAGAAAATCACAATAGCAGCGTTTTATATTTGCTTAGTTTGAAGTAAAATCAGGGAAGTCACTTCAATAACATTATCAAGTGCCACCTCTAGCAGGTGGTATCTTCTCATCATGGGTGCGTGTTTACTAACAGGCATAGGAATAGGATTAGGCCATTCAGCCCCTCAAGTCTGTTCTGCTGTTCACTGAGGTAATGGCTGATCTGTATCTTAACTAAGCCTATAAGACATTTTAAGGAGGTGTGTGTAATTATTTTTGAATGAAGGCATTGGATTCTCACTATATTACCAGGTCTTGGCTGTAGTTCTCAGACTCCTGAACATGAACAAAGACTCTGCAAGTTAAATCTTATATCATAATAAAGGAGGGAGGGAGAAGCTTCGCAGTGACTTTTCATTTATCTTCTCACGCAGGGGCTGACCACATCTCAGTCGTCTCGAGTTATCAGGCAAGTCCTCGAGAGTAGAAGTGGCTGAGATTGTGTGTGATGCCAGCACATGTATATAAGAGCAGAGCATTACCAGTGAGTTCCGTTGCAATGGCAGAGATAATTGTGCCAAGCTCCCTGCATCAAGACTGCTTGGGTGTGGCACAATGCTTGTTTTATTAAAATCAATTCGCTTAAAAATAATGAATATTAATTTCCAGGAGTGGAATTTAAATCTAATCAATAAAGACCAGGGAGTTTATATATATATATATATATATATATAGTAATCTAATTGAGGCACTTGAATGATTTAATGTGTAGAATAATGAGTATCCTAGAGTGACTGACCAGTTCCAATCTAATCAAGGATTCTTATATGTAAATAATGGATACCTTAGAGTGAGTTACAAGCTATAGTCTAACTGAGGGGTTCATATAATATGATACACATCGAGTGTTATTTGTTATCCCATCCCCAGGTTTGATTAGTTCCCTGAAATCAGTTCATGCTGTCTTTTTTTCAAACTTTATATTCCACTATGCGTTGCAATTTTTTTGTCTGCACTGACTACAGACACACTGAAGCATTAATGATTGCGATTTCAATCCTGTATTGTTCTTGATATTTATCAAGCCATCAGTCTCCACTTACAAGGAGGCTCCAAGTTATAAATTAGAATGAAGCCCAATCAAAGTCCCCTGTGGGGTGGTTTTATATGAATGAGATGTACAGTTCTGACACCTTGATACTCTGCTGATGAATTTCTCATGGTCTGCACACAGATGTCCTTTCTAAAAAAAGGCAACAATTACAAGTGACAAATGTCTAAAAAAAAAAGCCAGTGACAAAGGCCCTAATTGCGTGGGAGTACCAGAAAACGTCCAGTGTATTTGCAGCTAATCAGTCACCAACGTTCCTGGACCAGGCTCTGAACCATCATGTGCAAAGCAGTAGAACAAGCGGGACTATATTAACCGGGAGTCAGCATCTGAAAGGCAAGCCATGTTGCATAGAGTAAAGTGATGTGAATAGTCGTCACAAAGTGGCTCCTCGTTCATTCAGAATCATTTAAATCAGTGCATCAAAACTGAGGATGTAGAGGAAAGGTTCTGGAAATGATGTGCCTGAGCTGGGTCATTAAGCAAGTGCCTGGGTTTTGAAAGGGTTATCAGCTCAGGTTCCCATTTTCCTCTGTATGTTGGGGGTTTTGCGAAATTCAAGAAATTGGACAATATTTTCAGACAAGGTTCCACTTTGTAACGAGGGATAAAGATGACACCAAAAATATTTAAGCCACTTGAGCAAACATCAAGTGCAACAAAGACAGGGTAATTAGTAATCCGAGGAAACAACATTAAACTTGAAAAGTTAAACAGCGACCCTTAGACAATGCATTCTGTGTAGTTCATGCAGAAGCTGGTCTTTGAAAGATCACAACTCCCAGGATCTCACAGGCAGTTTCACACGCTGTCAACTCTGGCTGGGTGTATTCCTTGAGGTTTTATCACGTGATCTTCTGCCACTCACTAACCGACCTCTAACGCTCTCGCCATTGGTCTATTCTACAGGCGCTGCCTTCCTATGGCCAATTGGAAAGGGAACGGACTCTTTGTTGACCAACTGGATTAATCTTTGCTGTTAATGAAACAGCCTTTCTTCCTTCATCTCCAATGTTTTAATAACCCGATGAGTGAAATTGTTCAAACAAATTGGAAAAAACCCAAATCTTCATTCAATGCTCCTATAGTTTTTCTCCTGAGTTGCTTCTAGAAGTGCCTTGGAAATTAATTTACAAGTTCTGGAGACTCCAGGACAATCCTGGCAAGGGGCAACCCTTGACATACCAGCACCATCATCTTGCTGTATGAAAAGTAATTGGAAGAAGGGTAATTCGTTTATTGACAGAATTCCTACACAGGCTTCAAGCCAACTGTGGAAGAACACAAGACATAGGAGCAGGTGTAGAACATAAGGCCCATTGAGCCTGCTTCACTATTCAATACGATCATGGCTGATCTTGGGCTTCAACTCCACTTCCCCACCCACTCCCCATATCCCTTGATTCCCGGAGAGACCAAATATCTGTCCATCTCAGCCTTAAACGTATTCTCAGATGGAGCAACCACAACCCTCTGGGGTAGAGAATTCAAAAGATTCACAACCCTTTGAGTAATTTCTCATCATCTCAGTTCTAAATGATCGGCCCCTTATCCTGAGACTGTGCCCCCATCCTCTGACCAGCGGAAACAATCTCTTAGTATCCATTCTATCAAGTCCCTTCAGAATCTTGTATGTTGCAATGAGATCGACTCTCATTCTTCTAAACTCCAGACAGGAGAGGTCCAATTTATGCAGCCTTTCATCATAGAACAACCCTGTCATCCAAGGGACCAATTCAGTGATCCATCGCTGTACTGGCTCCAAGGCAAGTATATCCTTTCTTAAATATAGACACCAAAACTGGACACAGTATTCCAGATGTGTATTCCACACATTTTAAACACCAGCTTGTGATTCACAATTCTTACTTTGTAGATTATAATGTAGGCTGAACTAGGAACACGGTGCAACTTGCAACCATCATTGATATCCCCACCCCCTCACCCCCTACCCCACTAACTAAAGCCTCAGCCTCTCACTCAGGTGTCACTGGCACCAGCAATGCCTCACCCCAAACACCCCATTCTTCGCATGTAAGCCAAGGCGTGGAATGTTGGTAGGCCTGTCAGCCATGGAGGGCCTCACAGGTTGGGTTGATCCCGCCCTCTACACTTGACTTCTGCACAGAATCTACACACGACTTCTCAAAAGATAGTTTCAGAGCGGGCACTACGTCACCTTGAAGGCGTGCTTGCGAGTGATGTTGTCAGAGGGTTGAACAGGGCTAATTCGGAAGCTGAACAAAGGGATGCTCGCCAGGATTGCCTCCTCTTTCTCATCTGGATTTGAAGAAAAAGCTCACTGTTACTTAATTACCTTTTCAATTACAAAAGACATTACCATGCTTTCAGACGCACTGTTTTGCATTAAAAGGGCTGTGACTGCACAGAGAGGAGTGCGTCACTGATCCCCTTTCCTGACCTGTTCGCTAGTGAATCAATGACATCGCGCACAAGCCCCATTTCCGTTGCACCATCATTGGCAGTCGTGCCTTCAACTGCTTAATCCCAAGCTCTGGAATTCCCTCCCAAAAACTTTGCCTCTCTTTCCTCCTTTTAGATGCTCCCTAAAGCCAACTTTACCTGTCCTACTATCTCCTTATGTGGTTTAGCGTCAAATGTTGTTTGATAGCATTTCTGTGAAGTGTTTTCAGACATTTTATGATGTTAAAGGTCCAACTTAATTGCAAATTGTTATTCGGAGGGATTTTCCGGTCGTCGGGCGGGCGGGTCCGGGAGCGGCTGGGAAACAGTCCACCGCCCACCCGCGATCGGCCCTCAACCGCGATTTCACGCTGGCTGGCCAATTAAAGGCACTGCCGGGGTGGGAGCAGGAGGAGCACGAGCGCAGGAGTCATCACATTTGGAAATATATCGGCCGTTCCTTCACTGTCGCTGGGTCAAAATCCTGGAACTCCCTCCCTAACAGCACTGTGGGTGTACCTACACCACATGGGCTGCAGCGGTTCAAGAAGACAGCTCACCCACCACCTTCTCAAGGGTAATTAGGGATGGGCAATAAATGCTGGCCTAGTCAGCAACATCCCATAAATTAATAATTTTTTAAAAATGAGACCCTGGTAACTGATAATGTTTTTTTCTCATTTCCCTTTGGGTGGGGAAGTGCAGTCCTGCTACATGGGGCTCCACAAAAGCTCTGCGCTTGCCAAGTTACCCCACTGCCACCAACCCTGTCAACCTCCCCGACGCTCATCTTATGTCAAAACCTTTCTCCAGCTACCCTGAGGTGGTGACTCCTACTGTCCAAATTCCCAGGGTTTGCATGGGAGTCACTCTTCCATCATCTAAATGAGGCCCGAGAGTTAAAATGGCTCATTCCCAATTTTGAGTGCTCCACCACTGGTCTCTAGGATCCTGAGATCCCTCCCTAAACCTCTCTCCTCCTTAAAACCCACCTCTTCGACCACGTTTTTGGCCACATCTCCTATTATCTTCTTATGTGGCTCAGTGCCAAAGCTTATTTGATAATGCTCCAGCGAGGTGCCTCGGGCCTTATGCTGCCACCATTTTGGGTTTTTCCATCTTCCCCTGGCCCCTGCACATTACATCCACGCCCCAAGTTAAAGTCAGGCGTCAGTCACAGGCCAGCAACAGCAGTAGCTGGGAATGTCCTTCTCCTTGGCTACATTCCGATGCCTGGCTCCGAAAACTGGTAATAATTGAAGAGGGTCAGAAGCACTAGGAGTTGTGGACGGGACTTTTAAAGTGCAAAACATAGTTAGTTCCTCTTGGATACTCAGTCAATCAGGAACTCAGGGCACTGACCTGAGAAACAGTGGCTGCATTAGGGGATTTTCTTTCTTATCGTATGTGTATAATATGTGGGCACCAAGAGGTCAATGCTGGGGTGTCCAGAAGTCAATGACATCCCAGGTATTATAAGCCAATAAAATATGTAACAAACATAGGGACAAAAGGAGGCCATTGAGCCCCTCAAATCTCTTCCATCATTCAACCAGATCAATGACTGATTTGTAGCTCAAATCCATTTACCCACCTTTATTCCATCCCCCGCACACACTTACGCGAGAAAAATCTAATGATCTTGACCTCAAAACTGGACCCCCCAGTTCATGAATTCCAATCCAGTCAGTCCCCAGGGCAAAACTTCCCCAAAAGCATTAGCGACACAGATTTTCCCAGGAATGGGAGATATATTTTTTTCTTTTGTGTGCTTTGGTTCCTTTTTTAAGCACCGCCACCCATCATATGAATTTTAAAATGGATGACGTTTGACCTGGTCTCAAGGGGACAGCCAGTATTAACGCCCCTGCGAGGCGACAGTGCCCAGCAATCAAGACTGCAGCGCGCTGCAAGCGGAGCAGAAACAGCGAGGCGTCACCTCGGTAATAGAAGAGGCAGCGATCGGCCAGCACAAACCAACGCTTGTTCCACGACTTCACTCCTGAGCTCGCCTGTCAAAAGACAACGACATTGTTACGATTGTATTGATAAAAAGTGAATTAGCAAAGAAGCATTCAACATTTCGCTGTCCGCTAACGTTGCCCCCAATCCTTGGGCCAAGATAACGGACCTACCCATCTTGGCTTTAAAAGGGAACGGTGGCTAACCTTCCCACTATATTGCCCTCATCAGATACCGATAAATCACCCTCAGCACCCCGACACATTACCAATTATACCCTAACCTATACCGCGCCCAACTTTTATACCCTACTCACACAGGTACAAAATACTGCAGATGCTGGAAATCTGAAATAAGTGCTGGGAATGTTCGGAAGGTCAAGCAGCACCTACGGAGAGGGAAACAGAGTTAAAAGTTTCAGGTCAATCTTCTGATGAAAGATCATTGGCCTGAAACAATAACTCTGTTTCTCTCTCTCTCCACAGATGCTGCCAAAATCCCTGAGCATTTCCAAAATTTTCTCTTTTTATTACAGATATATCCCGCTCTGCAGGTAGGAATATATTATCAGAAGCAAAATACTGCGCGTGTCAGAAAAATAAAATAAACATGGAAAATCCTGATTCGATTTTTATGAAAGAAATTGACCAGAATTGATGGCCCTACAAGCTGGGAAAGACGCAGTTGTCAGGAATGCAGATTTCTTGATGAATTTAATGGCAGGACCTCATTAGAAGGTCAATTTAAACTAATTTTCCCGCTGGCCAGACCGAAGGACAGGTCCATTACCGGGCAGGGCAGTCAGTGGCTCAAGGTGACTGCTGGTGATGCCTGCTGTTCATCCTGATCACACCTGGGGTGCTAGAAGAGCACATCTGGGCTAGGCTGGGGTTGGGGGGACTTATCACCTCAATGTGAACAGGATGGTACTGATAGATTCCTACTTGACATCTTGTGTCTTCCTCCAATAGCTTAACACTTCATCCTAATTCTGAAATGCTTATTGCTTAGGCGTTGGCTTTATATCCTATACTAGATGATTTTCTTTGCACTTAGTCTTTGCACCTATTGGCTTTGTGCTTGGTTGCTATGGATTTGTATCTGTTGCCATGTAACGATGGTTCTCCAGTCCTTCACAATTGCTCTGAAAATGATTTAATCATGATGGCTTTGTGCTCAGTTTTGATAACTCGGCACATGTTTTGAATGGGTTAGAATTTGATTGAAGGTTCAATCAATGAAGGTTCCGTTAGCCAAAACCTCTTCATAAAGGAACACATGCAGCAGCAGATACAGTTAAAAAATTCCTATGCTCCCGCTTTGTAGGCTATACAGCGGAGCGAAGGGACGCATTCTCTTGAGCTCCAGAACAGTTTGGAAACAGTTCAATATTTGGTATAAATATAATGACCATAAGATCACATTTTGGACATTAAATGGACTTCTTAATTATTCCCTCTTGACTGCCTATATATTTAAATATAATCCCAGTCCACATATACCCACTTAGATTAGGCATTTTCATCCAATATCACTACAGGAGAAATATTAAATCCTTTTTTTTTTACATCAAGGAACAAAATCTAGCTTCACATTAATTCTTTTGTGTTAATTAAGAATATCCTTCAAACCCTATTCAACAGCTCTCCAGCTGTAGGACCATTTGCCTGGAATTTGACACTGTATTGACTGAAGTATTTCGAGAGTCATATGTTTAATCCTGCTGAATAAACACCGACGCCACAATAATGCAGAGTCATTGTTACTCTGCTGTATGCGCGGCAAGTCACACAGTGAGTAACCCTTACAATGTTGGGTAAATCTGTGCAGTCAGCTATTCCTTATTCAGCAGGAGGAGTATCACACTCAGAGAAATCCTTACCCGGCTACTACTAACTCCACTCAGTTACAAAATGTTTAGCACTTGCGGTGAAATCACAAATGCAGATGCGTAGGAGCCAACTCATAATTTGGTCGCAACTATTCTCCAAAGCAAATATTTGCACCCATTATGCAGTGAATAATTCTCGCACAGCAACTTCACAGTTACTCAGGGTATAATGCTTACCCTGCTGAAAAAAAACAAGGCAGTGTCTAAATCACAGGGAACCCAATGGAAGTACCTACGTTGAGTGTAAGGGGAACATTATAGGGGAAATATTCGAGTTGGTTATTGTCTCATTTGCGAGTGAACCATAGGCAACATGGGGTATTTTAAACGTTATTGAAGTTATCTTCGATATTTCAGAAGGATGCTGCTTAGTATGAGGAAATGCATATACAACTGAGCACAGGTTGCCAGGCGATAATCCAGAAGTCTATAAACTTATGAAAGGATGTAACAGGGTAGACAAGCAGACTGCTTCCAGTAGTTGAGGGGTTAAGAACAAGGTTGCCATAGGTACAACATTAAATGTAAGAGCTGGGTGAGGTTCTTTACACAAAGGGTTGTGAGGTTGTGGAATTCACTTTCAGAATCAGTGGTTAAAGTAGAAACTGTGTCATCATTTCCAGGTTAGTTGGGATAAATGGACAAAGAGAATGAGGTTGAAGGGATGTGGAAACAGGGTGGGTGAATGTGTTTGAAATCACTTGTTTGTCCAGAGGGTAAACAATGAGAGGGATTGGTTGAGCTGAAAGCTCTGTTTCCATGTTGTAACTGCAATACATATTTAGGACCCACTATGGACACTGGGGAAAATACTCCTCCTACAACAGAAGATATCAAACCCAAATCCACCTGGTAAGAACGGGCCAGTTGATAAAAGTGACTGATTCATAAAACCTTAGATTCAATTTTATCTAAGCTCGCTTAGATAAGGAATTTTAGGAAAAGGAGTAGGCCATTCAGCCCCTCAAGCCTATCCTCCTATTTAACTAGCCCATGGCTGATCTGCACCTCAACTCTGGTTATGACTGGCTGGATTACTTGATACCCTTACCTGCCAAAACCATTTTCAGTCTCAAAAGCTCTAATTGTCTCACCATCCACAAGGAGAGTTCTAGAATTCTACCATCCTTTGAAAAAGTGCACTCTGATTTTGCTCCTAGCTCTATTTATAAGATTATCCCTTGTTCTTGATTCCACCATCAGTGGAAGTAGTTCCCCCATTGAATCCTTTTAACATTTTAAACACTGCAATCTTCTAGGCTCAAGGGAATATAAACCATGTATATGCAGCCTACCCTCATAATTTAACCCTGTAAGTCCCAGTATCATTCTGTTGATCTTAGCCAGAACGGCCCTGGGCTGGGGGAAGGAGGGGGTAGTGGGGGAAGTGGATTGAGCGGGGGAGGGGAAGAAAAAGAACAAACTGAATGAGCATCACAACTCCATGATCCCCGCCTGGACAGTGCATGCGTGTATCGATGGGAGGTGCAGAAAGCATCGGATTGGCATCCCTGTGTTCGCACGGCCTTTACACAAGGTGACTGGTCAACTGAATGAGACACTGAATCATGACCACAGCTAGTGGAACTGTACCCCAAGGTGAGTCTGGACCTTCAGGAGAGGAGTGATAGGAGAAAACTAACATAAAAGGGCTTAAATTTAAAAAAAAACAAATAGATCGTTAAATAGCTGTCTGTCTTAAAGCCCTGCCTGTGCCACCAGCAGATACTGGGAATTGCTCACTTGGCTGTGTGGATCGACACTGCGCCTAGTTTTTCTGTTTAATGTTATTGTAATATTAACAGTAAGACACTTATTTTAAATAGACTATCACTGCTGGTAAAGTAATGCTGATCGCAAGCTTGAGCCCTCCATACCCTGGTGCAAGGGAAATTGCTACCCATTATGAGTCAGTCAGATAGGAGTTATACCAAACCTGCTTAAACAGCCAGCCACTCTTCAAAACATTGGCTTTCGGATTCCTCTTCATTGAGTTTGACCTCTTGCCGAAGGCAGCGTTCTTCTTTGATGACCTGGAAGTCTGTTAAGAGGCGGTGTTAAAACACTTGGGTCAACATGTTGAAGCCCCTCTGGCTTCAACTTAAAAACAAATAAATGTGCCCTGCCCCTGCACACCTATTTAAAGGGGCACAACCAATAAGGACCTTGACCATAACCATAAATAATAACTATAACCATAACTAATAAGGACCTTCACCATGAAGGAATCTTATCAAAATAAATAAAAATATGACCACGACAGACTTCAAATCATTGCCGTGCCCGCCATTTGCAGAAGGTCTCAGGTTTACCGCCAGGCACCCAGCACAGCCAACATCATGGAAAAGAGACAGGCAAGCAGGGTGATCGAGCCACCTATCCTCCTACTCCCACAAGGCCGCCTCCAGTCTGCACCTATGGATGACCACCCTGGCCAGGCCTAGGAGCAGGTCCTACAAGGAGGTCCACTACCTTTCCCATCCCCCTCCAAACCAGGTGTTACCGTGGGCTATTCTAGAAACGGTGGCTGCATTTTGAGTTTAAAAGGGGATAGGGGACGCACAGTGCACATCAGGTTATACGACAGAATCCACCAGGAAACATCCCAGAAAGAGCTATCCCTGAATAAATTCCCTTCTCTGGAATGCAATTCCTCTATTCTTTAGAGGTTAAAGAAAAACGTTGGTAGGGAGATGGTGGCATTCTGGTAATGTCACTGGACTTGTAATCCAGAGGTCCAGGCTAATGCTCTGGGTGCATGGGTTCAAATCCCACCAAGGCAGCTGATGGAATTTAAATTCAATTAATAGCATCTGGAATTGAAAGTTAGTCTCAGTAAAGGTGACCATGACAACTATCATCCATTGTCGTAAAAACCCACCTGGCTCACTAATGCCCTTTAGGGAAGGAAATCTGCTGTCCTCACCTGGTCTGGCCTACATGTGACTCCAGACCCACAGCAATGTTGTTGACTCTTAACTGCCCTCTGAAATGGCCAAGCAAGCCACTCAGCTCAATGGCAATTAGGGATGGGCAACAAATGTTCATCCCATGTAAGAATAAAGAAAGAAAAAGTTTCTTGGGTCGCAAGCTTGGCAGCTGTACACCATCCAGTGCTGACATTGCCAGAGTTTGGGGAGTCAGGTGCAGGAGCAAAAAGGCACAAGTGCCACTGTTGGTATATCTCTGGTGTCTGCCTGTCCAAAGTGGCTAGAAACCTTGGTGCCCACCAACCATTTGGGGGAGATTGCAATGACCCATTCCCTGCCGTGTTCTCCACCTTCTCCTGAGTAAGGGCTGTGACGTGTTTTATGCCATATCTTTGGGTCTATTGTAGGCTAATTGATAGAGGCTGTTTGATAGGGTCAGTCAACAAGTCCATTATCATTGTATCAACAAAACATGACATGGTGAGAAAACATGCATCTCTGCTATAGTCACTACAAGTCCAATTCTGGAACAGACTGCAAGGCAGAACAGACAGTTGGTGCCTTAATGAGCTCAATATTCCTCATACCAGGAGAAAACCTCTGATCCGTAACCATCAGTGGAATTATTCCTCACTCCAACACCTGCAGTTCCAAACAGCAAGCTAAATTAGGTCAAACTGTGAGACTGGAGGCCACTGGCCAGTTGCTGATGCTGCATAAAATCCATAACCTACTTACCAACATTCATTAAATGTGGCAGTTACAATAAGAGGTAGCGTATAGTTGTATTTATGCTCAGTGCTGTACATTTACAAACTGTTCACACTGTTTCGAGAGGTTGCGGTTCAGATCAATGTGGATTAAGCTTTATGACTCCTCAGGAGTGGGGATAAGAGGAGGGGTCTGGGCAGGACTGGTAATAGTTGAACCAGTTTTAGGTCCAGTGAATGCGTTGTCCATTGTAGCGACATCAATGGCCAGCTACTCTTATGGTGGTAGCTTCACCCTCCCATCTGACTGTTGTAATGCAGGCATACATTCACCTGAGTCCAAAATTCACCCTCCCACCTGCAGGCGAACATGTGCCTGTAACTGCAGTGAAGAGCCATGTTTACCTTGACTGTCTGTTCCTGGGAGGCTTCCGAAACCAAGGTGTGATTGGACATCTCACTGGCAATGCTGGTTGGGCGTTGCCCACCTCCTCCTTCACTTCGCATTCCTCCTGCCCGGTTTGACATGTTAGATATTGGTCTGAAACGATCAATGCAACAAGGTTAGAAAAAGATTGAAATACAGATAGAATTCCCAAATACTGATTTACTGCCGTACATGTGCGAATGTGGTTTAAAAAATGCTGGATTTGTGTGCACTGTGTTTGTGGTATATCTAAGCACACTACTCTGTGTGCATTTTGTGTGCATGTGTTGTGTATGTACATCCGTATGCATTATATCAATATGTTATGTATGTGGTATGTATTGCATTTGTGTAAGTGGTCTTCTATGCTAAACCAAATAGGTTATTATTTCTGGCTCAAGATTTTTGACTTAAGGCAAGCCAAATAGGATTGTATTGAAATAAGGCCTGAAATTTGTGAATCCTCTCCCATTCCATTCATAAATCCAGAATCAATTATGCTAGAACTAGTCACCAGGTAGCAGTTGTGCTGATGGAAAAGTGCTGGGATTTAATCGTTTGTTCCCATGACAGCTTTGTAGTAATTCAGTCCATTATCTCATACAGGCAGAAGGAATATCTCCTTAGTGGGTTTAAGCCAGAGGAGAAATCTCCTCCCACAATGTCTCTCTGCTTCATCAACACCCACAGATACTTTCTTTTCAGAATCACAGAATCAGGATCACAGAATCACACAGTGCAGAAGAGGCCCTTCGGCCCATCGAGTCTGCACCGACACATGAGAAACACCTGACCTACCTACCTAATCCCATTTACCAGCACTTGGCCCATAGCCTTGAATGTTATGACGTGCCAAGTGCTCATCCAGGTACTTTTTAAAGGATGTGAGGCAACCCGTCTCCACCACCCTCCCAGGCAGTGCATTCCAGACCATCACCACCCTCTGGGTAAAAAAGATTTTCCTCACATCCCCCCTAAACCTCCTGCCCCTCACCTTGAACTTATGCCCCCTTGTGACTGACCCTTCAACTAAGGGGAGCAGCTGCTCCCTATCCACGCTGTCCATGCCCCTCATAATCTTGTACACCTCGATCAGGTCGCCCCTCAATCTTCTCTGCTCCAACGAAAACAACCCAAGTCTATCCAACCTCTCTTCATAACTTAAATGTTTCATCCCAGGCAACATTTTGGTGAATCTCCTCTGCATCCCCTCCAGTGCAATCACATCCTTCCTATAATGTGGCGACCAGAACTGCACACACTACTCCAGCTGTGGCCTCACTAAGGTTCTATACAACTCCAACATGACCTCCCTACTTTTGTAATCTATGCCTCGATTGATAAAGGCAAGTGTCTCATATGCCTTTTTCACCACCCCACTAACATGCCCCTCTGCCTTCAGAGACATATGGACACACACGCTAAGTTCCCTTTGTTCCTCAGAACTTCCTAGTGTCGTGCCATTCACTGAATATGTCCTTGTCAAATTACTCCTTCCAAAGTGTATCACCTCACACTTTTCAGGGTTAAATTCCATCTGCCACTTATCTGCCCATTTGACCATCCCGTCTATATCTTCCTGTAGCCCAAGACACTCAACCTCTCTGTTAACCACCCGGCCAATCTTTGTGTCATCCGCAAACTTACTAATCCTACCCCCCACATAGTCATCTATGTCGTTTATATAAATGACGAATAATAGAGGACCCAGCACAGATCCCTGTGGTACACCACTGGACACTGGCTTCCAGTCACTAAAGCACCCTTCTTTCATCACCCTCTGCCTCCTACAACTAAGCCAATTTTGAATCCACCTTATCAAACTACCCTGTATCCCATGTGCATTTGCCTCCTTTATAAGTCTCCCATGTGGGACCTTGTCAAAGGCTTTGCTGAAATCCATATAAACTACATCAACTGCACTACCCTCATCTACACACCTGGTCACCTCCTCAAAAAATTCAATCAAATTTGTGAGGCATGACCTCCCTCTGACAAAGCCATGCTGACTATCCCTGATCAAACCTTGCCTCTCCAAGTGGAGATAGATACTCTCCTTCAGAGCTTTCTCCAATAGATTCCCTACCACTAATGTGAGACTCACTGGCCTGTAGTTCTCTGGCTTATCTCTACAACCCTTCTTAAATAGTGGAACCACATTAGACCATAAAACATAGGAACAGAAATTAGGCCATTCGGCCCATCAAGTCTGCTCCGCCATTCAATCATGGCTGATAACTTTCTCAACCCCATTCTCCCGCCTTCTCCCCGTAACCTTTGATCCCCTTATCAATCAAGAACCTATCTATCTCAGTCTTAAATACACTCAATGACCTGGCCTCCACAGCCTTCTGTGGCAATGAATTCCATAGATTCACCACTCTCTGGCTAAAGAAGTTTCTCCTCAACTCTGTTCTAAAAGGTCTTCACTTTACTCAGAGACTGTGCCCTCGGGTCCTAGTCTCTCCTACTAATGGAAAGATCTTCGCCACGTCCACTCTATCCAGGCCTTTCAGTATTCTGTAAGTTTCAATCAGATCCCCCCTCATCCTTCTAAACTCCATCGAGTATAGACCCAGAGTCCTCAAACATTCCTCATACGTTAAGCCTTTCATTCCTGGGATCGTTCTCGTGAACCTCCTCTGGACCCTCTCCAGGGCCAGCACATCCTTCCTGAGATACGGGGCCCAAAATTGCTCACAGTATTCTAAATGTGGTCTAACCAGAGCCTTATAAAGCCTCAGCAGCACATCCCTGCTTTTATATTCTAGTCCTCTCCAAATAAATGCCAACATTGCATTTGCCTTCCTAACTACCGACTCAACCTGCAAGTTAACCTTAAGAGAATCCTGGACCAGGACTCCCGAGTCCCTTTGCACTCCAGACTTCTGAATTCTCTCCCCATTTAGAAAATAGTCTATGCCTCTATTCTTCCTACCAAAGTGCATGACCTCACACTTCCCCCACATTGTATTCCATCTGCCACTTCTTTGCCCATTCTCCTAACCTGTCCAAATCCTTCTGCAGCCTCCCCGCCTCCTCAATACTACCTGTCCCTCCACTTATCTTTGTATCATCTGCAAACTTAGCCAGAATACCCTCAGTTCCTTCATCTAGATCATTAATGTATAAAGTGAAAAGTCGTGGTCCCAACACTGACCCCTGCGGAACTCCACTAGTCACCGGCCGCCATCCTGAGAAGGACCCCCTTATCCCCACTCTCTGCCTCCTGCCAGCAGCCAATCTTCTATCCATGCTAGTACCTTGCCTCTAACACTATGGGCTCTTATCTTACTAAGCAGCTTCCAGTCCTCTGACACCTCCCCCGTGGCCAGAGAGGAATTAAAAATTTGGGTCAGAGCCCCTGCTATCTCCTCCCTTGCCTCCCTCAGCAGTCTGGGACACAAATCATCTGGACCTGGAGATTTGACCACTGTTAAGCCTGCCAACACCTCTAATACCTTGTCACTCCTTATATCAAGTTGCTTAAGAGCCTCACAATCTCTCTCCCCGAGTTTGATACCTTCATCCTCATTCTCTTGGGTGAAGACGGATGTGAAGTATTCATTCAACACTCTAGCAATGTCCTCTGGCTCCACCGATAGATTTCCCCCTTGGTCCCTTATGGGCCCTCCTCTTTCCCTGGTTACCCTCTTCCCATTGATATACTTATAGAATATCTTGGGATTTTCCCTACTTTTACCAACCAGAGCTTTCTCATATCCCCTCTTTGCTCTCCTAATTGCTTTCTTAAGCTCCACCCGGCATTTTCTGTACTCCACTAATGCCTCTGCTGATTTGCTTCCCTTGTACCTGCTAAAAGCCTCTCTTTTCCTTCTCATCGTAACCTGAATATCTCTGGTCATCCATGGCTCTCTGGGCTTGTTACTCCTTCCTATCACCCAAGAGGGAACATGTTGAACCTGAACCCTCCCCATTTCCTTTTTGAACAGCCCCCACTGTTCCTCTGTAGATTTTGCTGAAGATTAGTCAGATTAAGCAGCATAATTATCTAAAGGGAGAGAGATTACAGAACTTTGCAGTTCAGAGGGATCTGGGTATCCTGGTACGTGAATCACAAGAAGTTAGCATGCGGGTACAGCAAGTGATTAGGAAGGCAAATGGAATGTTGTTGTTTACTGCAAGGGGAATGGAATATAAAAGCAGGGACGTTCTGCTACAATTGCACAGGACATTGGTGAGACCATATCTGGAGTACTATATACAGTTTTAGTTTCCTTATTTAATGAAGGATACAAATGCATTAGAATCAGTTCAGAGAATGTTCACTCAACTGATATCTGGGATGAGGGCTTTAACTTGCGAGGAAATGTTGGACAGACTGGGCTGTATCCATTGGAGTCTAGAAGAATGAGAGGTGAACTTACTGAAACATATAAGATCCTGAGGGGGCTTAACAGAGTGGATGCTGAAAGGATGTTTCTTCTTGTGGGAGAGACCAGAACTAGGGAGCACAGTTTAAAACTAAGGGGTCTCCCATTTAAGATGGAGATGAGGAGAGATTCTCTCAGAGGGTCATGAGTTTGTGGAACTCTCTGTCCAAGAGAGTGGTGGAGGCAGGATCATTGAATATTTTTAAGGCAGAGGTAGATAGATTCTTGACTAACAAGGTAGCCAAGGGTTATTGGTGGTAGGGAATGTGGACTTGAGGCCACAGTCAGATCAACCATGATCTTACTGAAAGGCTGAGCAAGCTCAAGGGGCTGAATGGTCTACTCCTGCTCCTAATTTGCATATTCATTTGTAGATTACAGAGTCTACAGCCAATTCACAATGTATGCACCCTGTCTTTTGAACATGAGGTCAAACCTAACTTTTAAATTTGTCCTCTTGTGGATGTAAAAGAATCCCATGGCAGTGTTTCTACGAGGAGCGGAGATTATCTGGCCAGCATCACATTGCTGTTTCTGGGAGCTTGCTGTGCACAAATTGACTGCCACGTTTCCTACGTTACAACAGTAGCGGTGGTGTATTATAGTTCACTGAGGGAGTCCAAGTTGCCGTGACAATATACATTTTTACATGCATGCTGTAGTCTGGGGCTATGGATAGTGATGGCAGAGGCTGCAACTTTCTTTCCATCACATGTTACAACCGCAGCTGATGTTAGTGCTGAGCAAGCCAGGTCTCAGATTGAAATCCGTCTCGGCTGATCATGTTTTTTTTTCATGCATTGTAGAAACATGGAGGGAAAGCTACTGAACACAAAAGCACAGGACTCCAGTGATAACTTTTCAAACAAGAATTAAATTGTTTGATAAAAGAAAGAAAAGATAAAACTGAAACGCACAAGATAAAAGATACACAGTTCGAAAGAAATCTTACAAAGTAACCCCCAAAATGTGTTATCAAAGGTACACAATACAACTCTCTTTTTGACAACATCCCTTATAGATTCTTCACCATAAAATCCAGAAAATATTATCCAAATCGAGAAATTGCTTTCACTTTAGCAGAAGTACAATCAATGACTTCCCAGAATAAAGGCACACTGATGTGAATTTTCCAAAGGGAGAATTGAAACAAACTGTTTCTCAGGACAAACATTCTCCTGGCCCAAAACTGAGTTGCTTTCTTCAATTAAAAGCCTTTCACAGCTTTTCAGCGTACTCCAAAACACAGGAGTTGGCTTTCAGTAGAACTTCCCCTCCCTCACAGCAACTCACTACAGCTGAAAACCCATTTCTGTAAATACCCTTTTCACTTCTTTCATCTTAGCTCTGCATGTTCTTTAAATATCCCTTTGAAAACTCAGGCTCCCAAGTATCAAAACCTTTCATACTCCTATCTTACCTCTATTTTGGGGCTGTTAAAATTTAAAATGCCTGCCCCTGTTTACTCATGAATCTCCTATAAAATGCAAATGGTTTTTGATACCTTTGAGACTCCTTTGAGATGCAACAGCTACAAATCAATTTCAAAACTTATCCCCAAATGCAAATTTCAGATCTACTCAGTTACCTTATAAGTTAAGACCCACCCAAAAGGCCTCATTACAAAATGCAAGCAGATAACGTCTTTAGTCTTTCATCCCTTAGATTCTACAGACCAATCTGACTCCAACAACCTCACCGTTGTTTAACCCTGGACACACAGACATCGCATACCCTTACCTACACAGAATATACACATAAACACAGAAATATAAAAACATACACATACCATCACACATGGCAGACCAGGAATCTCTCCTACTCTTACCATCTGCCATTGACGTGTGTTGGAAGGATTTGCAGGTTGACACTCAACCGGCTTCTCCATGTTGAGTGCTCCCTCCTTGGAGTCAAGTCTCAGAGCGGACTCGAACCTAGAGCTTCTGGCTCAGAGGCAGAGATGCTACTCACCGTGCCACAAGACCTCCTATTACAACAGTGAATACACTTTAAAGGTATTTTGTAGCCTGTAAAGCACTGTGGCCATCCTGAAGTCATGAAAGGGGCTATATAAATGCAAGTCTGTCTTCTATATAGTGGCGTAAGATCTTTTGCATCTACCTGGCAAGAGAATTGGATAAACGCTGAGAGGGAATGATTTGCAGTGCTACAGGGAAAGGGCACAGAAGTGGGACTCGATGGGCTGAATGGCTTCCTTCTCTGCTGTAACCATTCTATGATTCTAAGAGGGCAGAATGCGCCTCAGTTTACCATTTCATCTGAAAAATGGCACCACCCCCAAGTCAGCGCTCCCACAGTACTGCAGTGGGCCTGCATCAGCCTAGATTTTGTACTTAATGCGTGGAGTAAGACATAAACCCATAACCTTCTAAATCAGGGGTGAGCATGTTACCAACTGAGCCACAGCTGGAGAAATTCCCTATTTCTCTGCTCAGCTAAACTGAAAAGCAACATCTTCATGTCAAAGATAATAGAATTCTCGACAATGAAACTTGCAAATTCTTCTGAAAGCCAATATAACAACTTGAATTATTGTTTACGTGTGAGTTTAACGTCTGATGTCCAACTGAAGGCCCTCCTGACTCTGTGCACAAACTGGCATCAGTAAATAGAAATATTCACATTTCATTATTGCCTCCTGGTTGAAAACATTGCCTCAGAGTCTGAAAAAATGAGCTTTTTGTCCTTGGCTCGCAGTCTGTCTGCCAATAGTTACTTATTGAGGCCAGCACTGTTACCAAATGAGCAGTGAGCCCCGAGTATTGAGATTAACATTCGAACGCACTCATTTCCCCTTTACAGCTAGTGTGAATGTGACAAATAGAGGGGCTGGCGATGATTAGGAAATTTCATTACCTCTCAAATTATATGGAGTCTTCATATTTCTAGGACTCTCTCAGAACTAGCTCATGCCCCTAAAGATTCTGCTTGCTGCTAAAACCATTCTGGCTGACAACAGCAACTCAGAGAGAAAAGGGGACCATTTTAATCTAACCTGCCCTTGGAGATCGGGTGCACCCCTGGTTTTAGATGCTGTCTAAATTTACTCTTCCCTAGTTTCTCAAGGGTATCATTTTGGACAGAGTATAAAACCAACATTCCACATCATCCCTGGGCACTGGTGAGTTGAGTTAACATTGCCCCTCCCCCCAACAAAATATTGATTTGGGTGGTGAAAATTTCAAGCGTCTTTACTGTGACCTTGTTTATCCACAGGGCCTTCTTTGAGACCAAACACGCTTTGCAACAAGGTCACAATTCCGCATCGAGCACCAACCAGGTGGGCGGCAGCCTGTTTTGGGTTTTAATTCATTGTTTTTGGAAATGTTTCCTACCAGCTGCAGGCATAATTATCAATTGATTAGGAAAATCGCCTTAGTTTGGTTTGCCTTCAAGTGTTTTACACTATCGTTCAACATCAATTTTTTTTTTTATTCATTCACGGGATGTGGGCTTCGCTGGCTGGGCCAGCATTTATTGCCCCAGCCCTAGTTGCCCTTGAGAAGGTGGTGGTGAGCTGCCTTCTTGACCTGCTGCAGTCCATGTGGTGTAGATACACCCACAGTGCTGTTAGGAAGGGAGTTCCAGGATTTTGACCCAGTGACAGTGAAGGAACGACGATATATTTCCAAGTCAGGATGGTGAGTGACTTGGAGAACTTCTAGATGGTGGTGTTCCCATCTATCTGCTGCCCTTGTCCTTCTAGATGGTGTGGTTGTGGGGTTGGAAAAGCTGTCTAAGGTGCACCTTGTAGATGGTACACACTGCTAACCATTGTGCGTCGGTGGTGGAGGGAGTGAGTTTTGTGGATGTGGTGCCAATCAAGCAGACTGCTTTCTCCTGGACAGTGTCAAGCTTCTTGAGTATTGTGGGGGCTGCATTCATCTAGGCAAGTGGAGAGTATTCCATCACTCTCCTGACTTGTGCCTTGTAGATGGTGGACAGGCTTTGGGGAGACAGGAGGTGAGTTACTCGTCGCAGGGTTCCCAGCCTCTGACCCATTATTGTACCCTTAATATTTATATAGTTAGTGCAGTTCAGTTTCTGGTCGATGGTAATCCCCAGGACGTTGATAGTGGGGAATTTAGTGATGGTAATGCCACTGAATGTCAAGGGGCGATGATTAGATTTTCTCTTGTTGGAGATGGCCATTGCCTGGCACTTGTGTGGCGTGAATGTTACTTGCCACTTGTCAGCCCAAGCCTGGATATTATCCAAGTCTTGCTGCATTTGGACATGGACTGCTTCAGCATCTGAGGAGTCATGAATGGTGCTGAACATTGTGCAATTATCAGCGAACATCCTCACTTCTGACCTTATGATGGAAGGAAGGTCATTGATGAAGCAGCTGAAGATGGTTGGGCCGAGGGCACTACCCTGAGGATCTCCTGCAATCATGTCCTGGAGCTGAGATGACTGACCTCCAACAACCACAACAAACTTCCTTTGGCTAGATATGACTCCAACCAGTGGAGAGTTTTCCCCCGATTCCCATTGACTCCCATTTTGCTAGGGCTCCTTGATGCCACACTCTGTCAAATGCGGCCTTGATGTCAAGGGCAGTCACTCTCATCTCACCTCGGGAGTTCAGCTCTTTTTGTCCATGTTTGAACCAAAGCTGTGGCCCTGGCGAAACCCAAACTGGGCATCAGTGAGCAAGATATTGCTAAGTAAGTGCTGCTTGATAACATTGTTGATGAACCCTTCCATTACATTATTGATGATCAAGAGTAGACTGATGGGGGGGTATTTGGCTGGGTTGGATTTGTCCTGCTATTTGCGTACAGGACATACCTGGGCAATTTTCCACATTTCTGGGTAGATGCCAGCGTTGTAGCTGTACTGGGACAGCTTGGCTAGAGACGTGGCAAGTTCTGGAGCGCAAGTCTTCAGTACTGTTGCCGGAATATTGTCAGGGCCCATAGCCTTTGCAGTATCCAGGGCCTTCAGCTATTTCTTGATATTACATGGGGTGCATTGAATTGGCTGAAGACTGGCATCTATGATGCTGGGGACCTCCAGAGGAGGCCGAGATGGATCATCTACTCGGCACTTCTGGCTGAAGATTGTAGCAAATGCTTTAGCTTTATCTTTTGCACCAACATGCTTAGCTCCCCCATCAATGAGGATGGGGATATTTGTGGAGCCCCCTCCTCCAGTGACTTGTTTAGTTGTCCACCACCATTCACGACTGGATATGGCAGGATTTCAGAGCTTAGATCTGATCCATTGTTTATGGGATTGCTAAACTCTGTCTATCACTTGCTGCTTATGTTGTTGGCATGCAAGTAGTTCTGTATTATAGTCTCACCAGGTTGACACCTTATTTTTAGGTATGCCTGGTGCTGCTCCTAGCATGCCCTCCTGCACTCTTTGTTGAAACAGAGTTGATCCCCTGGCTTGATGGTAATGGTAGATTGGGGGATATGCCGGACCATGAGGTTACAGATTGTGTTCAAGTACAATTCTGCTGCTGCTGATGACCCACAGCGCCTCACGGATGCCCAGTCTTGAGTTGCTAGATCTGTTCGAAATCTATCCCATTTAGAACGGTGGTAGTGCCACACAACACGATGGAGGTTACCCTCTCCGCAACGACTGTGCAGTGGTGACTCCTACCGATACTGTTATGGACAGATGCATCTGCGGCAGGCAGGTTGGCAAGGATGAGGTCAAGTATGTTTTTCCCTCTTGTTGGTTCCCTCACCACCTGCAGTAGACAGAGTTTAGCAGCTATGTCCTTTAGGCCAGCTCAGTCAGTAGTGGTGCTACCGAGCCATTCTTGGTGATGGACATTGAAGTCCCCCACCCAGAGTACATTCTGCGCCCTTGCCACCATCAGTGCTTCCTCCAAGTGGTGTTCGACATGGAGGGACAATGATTCATCAGCTGAGGGAGGGTGCAGTATGTGGTAATCAGCAGGAGGTTTCCTTGCCCATGTTTGACCTGATGCCATGAGAGATCATGGGGTCCGGAGTCAATATTGAGGGCAACTCTCTCCTGACTGTATACCACAGTGCCGCCACCTCTGCTGGGATTGTGATGGTGATATTTGGGACATTATCTATAAGATATGATTCCGTGAGGATGACTATGTCAGGCTGTTGCTTGACTAGTCTGCGAGACAGTTTTCCCAATTTTGGCACTAGCTCCCAGATGTTAGTCAGGAGGACTTTGTAGGGCTGACAGGCCTGAGATTGCCGTTGTCGTATCCGGTGCCTAGGCCGATGCCGGATGGGCCATCCAGTTTCATTCCTTTTTTGAGACTTTGTAGCAGTTTTATACAACTGAGGGGCTTGCTAGGCCGTTTCAGAGGACATTTAAGAGTCAACCACATTGCTGTGGGTCTGGAATCATATGTAGGCCAGACCAGGTAAGGACAGCAGATTTCCCTCCTTAAAGGACATTAATGAACCAGATGGGTTTTTACAACAATCGACAACGGTTTAAACTTTTGATTCCAGATTTTTACTGAATTCAAATTCCACCATCTGCTGTGGCGGAATTCGAACCCTGGTCCCCAAATTATTACACTGGGATCTCTGGATTACTCGTCCACCAACAATACCACTGCACCATCGCCTGCCCCAGTCCCTCCAATATGGACTTTGATCCTTCAATAGGTTCAAAATACACAATAACTTGCATTTATATAGCAACTTAACATAGTAAATCGCCCCAAGAATCTTCACAGGCATGCAATCAAACAGAATTTGACATTAAACCACCTAGGGAGACCGGTTGGATGTAGATAGGATGTTTCCCCTGGTTGGTAAGTCCAGAACCACGGGACATAATCTCAGAATAAGGGCAGGCCATTTAAGACTGAGATAAGGAGGAATTTCTTCACTCAGCGGGTGGTGAATCTTTGGAATTTTCTACCCCAGAGGGCTGTGGAAGCTCAATCATTGAGCATGTTCAGGACAGGAATGGATAGATTTCTGGAGACTAATGGCATCAAGGGATATGGAGACAGCATGGGAAAGTTGTGTTGAGGTAGATGATCAGCCATGATCTAATTGAATTGGGGAGCAGGCTCGATGGGCTGAATGGCCTACTCCTGTTCCTACATTAGTGCAGGTGACCAAAAGCATGGGTGAAGATATAGGTTTTAAGGCATATCTTAAGGAAGGAAGAGTGTGGGCAGGACAATTTAGGTTGGAAAGTCTAGAGTTTAGGGCCTCAACTAGAACCCTACAGGAGGAGAGTAGAGGAGAAGGAGAGCAAAACTGGCAATAAGAAAGAGAGAAAAGGTCATAAGGGACTCACTTGTCTTCCAGTTTGAAGATGCAGTTCTCAATGGGCACGACCCCTGTCACTGGGTCCTGGAATGTAGTAGTTCTGTCATTGTGACTGAAAAACAATAGAAGAGATTGAGCACTCATGCAAAATTTTCTTCCAAAGCTTTAGCCAGTGCTGATCACTTACACTCAGGGTTAGAAGTACAGACTGTGGCCAGCAACTCCAAAGGTTTGGGAGCTCTGTTGCGCTTATTCAGGAGGATGTGGCTCACTTCATTTGTCATCAGCAGGACTGAAAGCACTTTCCCAGCTGTAGTTGAGAAAGTGGGAAGGTGGCCCTGCTCCAACTCTTCTATTGGTGCAGAGGCTCAATGGAGTAAGGGCGCAGTCTAAGGCCCTCCCACCATCGTTCACAGAGGGGCTGGAACCTATGTGAAACCTCTCAGGCTGTGTGCACCAGAGAACGTGAAATGTGTATTGTAAACATACCGCTCTGAGGGACAATTACAGGTTAAGTACTGAATTGTTTTGCACTTTATGTAATGTCAATCTGATCTGCCATGTAATGCACTTCAGCACATTTTATGAAGAAAAGATGTTTTTTGAAGAACTCTCTTCTGCCAGTGTCACTGAGCAGCCATAACAATTTGCAAGAGAATGGTCAGGGTAGCATTCCCTTCAATTTCCCCCAAGGACAGGCGCCAGGCCTTCAGGCAAAATCTCGCCTGTCCCTTAGAAATAACAGGGGGAAAGGAGTCCCCCCAAGAGGTGATCTAACCTGTGGCATTCCAGTACAACATGGGAAAGAGCAGTCCGTATGGTGGAGCACGGAGTCAGCCATGGAGGCAGCCACATAGCCCGTTTCCAGCTGCAAGAAAGGAGTTATTGTCATGTTTGACCCAGAGACTGAGGACAACAATCCTAGTTTAACTCTCCAGCGCAGGGACTCTGCACTGTCAGGAGCGCTGTCTTTCGGAGGAGGCATTAAAGCGAGGCCCTGTCTCCCTCTCAAGTGGATGTAGAAGATCCCATAGCACCATCCCTAAGAGGAGCAATAGAGTCATCCCAGGGATCCTGCCCAATATTTATTCCTCAGTCTACATCACTAAAACAGATTATCTGGCCATTATCACATTGCTGTTCTAGGGAGCTTGCTCTGTGCAAACTGGCTGCCACGTGTCCTACATTACAATAGCGAATAGTCTTAAAAGATACATTGATGGCTGTAAAGTGCTTTGGGATGCCCTGAGGGCAGGAAAGGTGCTATAAAAATGCATGCCTTTCTTTCCTTCTTTGGAGCAGGTTGCCCAAATCTTATGTTGACACAGAACTTAGAGTGGTACCCACTCAAATGTGGGAACCCAGAGGCCCTTCCGAGAATGAAGATAAAGTGAGGTCTTTTCTTTTTTGTTGCTTCAGCTCCTAAAGGAACTCAGGCCTCGGAGATCCCCTTTGGGGCGCATCATGGTTGCCAACCCTCCAGGATTGCCCTGGAGACTCCAGGAATTAAGGATTAATCACTGGGACACTGTTTCACCCAAACCCAGGAGAAAAAGAAACAGTGTTAAAAAAAAACATTTTTTCATTGAACTCTTCCGTTAATTAGTTCTCTAAATATTGGAGATTTTGGGTAAAAGGCTATTTGACCGAGGTGGGAGGATAGTGGCGTTTGGAGCTAGGGGATCGTGTGATGAAGGCTGTAGATGTATGGCCTACAAGAGTTGGTAACACTATGGGTCACCTTTCTTTGCTGGGGCCGTTAACCCGGACCTGAACAAACCTCCTGCCAAGGCCCTGATGGTGAGAGTCCCACTCGGCCAAACCCGGGCTTAAACGGAGGAATTTCCAGGCATACCTGGAAACTCCAAGCTTGCGCCCTTGGTGAAGATTCACTCAACTCCCTCAGCCGAAACCTAGGACGGTACTTAAACAGACAGAACCTCAGTGGAACCAGGTTCTGTACCAAGCTCTTGTCCCACACCTACCGCTCCCCCTTCCCACTCCCGATTAAAATCTCTGTTCGTACCCTCCCACAACATCTCTATCTTCTTGGAGTTCCAGTTCCTGGCAAAACTCATAAATGATTAATCACAGCTCAATAAACAGGGCCATGCAGAGGTCTGCTCTACACTGCCCAGGACTAAGTGTGCTGCTCTCAAATCAACTGATATTCAGGATAAACATTTTAAAATCATCTGTAAATAAACGGATTAACATGTTGCAAGAATGCGACCATGGTTCACAACAGAGAAAAGCGAGCCAGCCCAAGAAATCTGCCTGATCTAATTCACCTGGCCCACAAAGTCATTCTCTCCTTAATCCCTTTTCTCTAGAATCATATACAATCGAGTTCCGATCTCACTCATGCTGTCTGCATCAATAAACTTTCAACTGCAGCCGCTTCATTTACATACCACCTTTAATGTATTAAACATTCTAAGATGCTTCACCGGACCATTGGCGAACAAAATTTGAAACAGCGTCACATAGAGATAGACAGGACATCTGACCAAAAAGCGTGGTCAAAGAGGTACGTTTTACGATGCAACTTAAAGGAGGAGGAGAGAGGTGCAGAGTCAGAGAGGTTCAGGGAGGGAATTCCTGAGCTTCAGGCCTAAGACGCTGAAGCCACGGCTGCCAATTGGAGCGGTTAAAATCTGGGACGTTCAAGAGGCCAGAATCAGAGGGTCATGGGGCTGGAGGAGGTTACAGAGAAAGGAGGAGGGGGTGTCGAGGACATGGAGGGATTTGAACACAAGGATCAGAATTTTATAACAGAGGCATCAGGGGCCAGTATAGGTCAGCGAGAAGAAAAATGATGGGTAACTTTGCCTGGTTTCTAATCGTTACTCCTCACCTCCACATTTCTGACTCGGGTTCCCTGGAATTTGAATCCTTCACAGTGGTAAACAATTCCACTGGCTAAACTTTATCAATCAATTCTCTATGGTCCAAAAAAAAGAGAGACCAAATTCCTTAACCTTTGCAAATGCCAGTGGCGAGTACTTGCACCTGAATCAGAAGGTTATGCATTCAAAAGTCCCACTTCGGGACTTGATTACAAAAACCTCGGGTGCAGTACTGAGGGAGTGTCGTACTGTCAGGGATGCCCTCTTTCAGATGAGATGTTAAACGGAGGCCTCATCTGCCCTCTCAGGTGGATATAATAAAATTCCATGGCACTATTATGAAGAAGAGCATGGGAGTGACCAGTGTCTTGCTAATATTTATCTCTCAATCGACATCACTGAAACAGATTATCTAGACATTATCACATTGCTTTTTGTGGGGGCTTGCAAATTGGCTGACATGTTTCTTACATTTCAATAGCTGCTACTACAGTGGTTCACCACTACTGCCCGAGCTGCTTAAGCCCTGACAGGCAATTAAACAACTAAAGGAGGAGGAGGAGACTCCAAAAATATTCCCATCCTTAATGGACCTTTCGAGTCCGTATGGCTCTTCTTCAGAGCTGAAGAAGAGTCATCCAGACTGGAAAAGTTAACTCTGCTCCTCTCTCCACAGATGCTGCCAGACCTGCTGGGTTTTTCCAGCATTTTCTGTTATTATTAAAAAATCAGTCTTGTTTTGTTTCATCAGAACTTTAAATAAGAACACTTCTGCTGTGTCAAATCCATGATTTAAAGGTCTCCAACGATAGCATCACATCAACATCGACTCTGGAAAGAGGTGCAGAATGGGTGGGCGTGCATACTTGGAATTCAATCCTGCCTTGCAAACCAACAATTCCCAACGCAAGGGGGTCGCTTCTCTTGAACTGAGGAGAATTTCAGGAACACTTTTTCTACCACGTCAATAATAAAAAATAAAAATGCATTTCCAAAATCCTAATTCAGAGAAACCAGCAGCTAGAAAAAGCTGCGCAGTTGTTACAAAGAGGAAACATCTCCCCAGATCAAATCTAGATGAATAAGCAGCTGGTATGAGTGGTACGGAATGGTACACTGTCGCCCCCTTTGCCAATAATTCTTACCGTTGGCCGCCTGCCCCACTGCAAGCTGCACACTTGGTCATTCACTCCATAAACATCTCCTACATACTCACTTGTTCCTGTTAACACTGATGGCAATCTCCAACCTTTTAACGTGAGGCATCTGAGGTACTTTCATGAAATAAAGTCATCGTTGTCAGGTTACACTGTTCTGGCTGGGTTGATTACTTTGTTACTGTGTGTCTCAGGCATCATCATGTCCTGCCTTCACCCTTTCACTGTACCCAGGTAAACACAGTTATGTTCTAAAGTGTGCAAAGCTTTAGCGAAAGCATCACTGGATGACAGCCAGGGACCCTGGTTGATTTTCGCTGGATGACAGCTGCATTGTGGTTATATTACTGGACTAGTAATCTGGAGGCTTGGACTAAATGATCCAGAGACATGAGTTCAAATCCCACCATAACGGCTGCCTAATTTAAATTCAATTAAATAAATCTGGAATAAAAAGCTAGTATCAGTATTGGTGACCATGTAACCTGACAGATTGTTGTAAAACCCCATCTGGTTCACTAAGGTCCTTTAGGGAAGAGAAATCTGTTGTCCTGGTCTGGCTTAAATGTCCTCTGGTCCCAGAGCGATGTGGTTGACTCTTCACTGCCCTCTGCAATGACCTACCAAGCCTTTCAGTTGTATTCAAACAGTTGGCTCCCCGTCATCTTCTCAAGGGCAATGGGGATGGCAGTAAAAACTGGCCTTGCCAGCAACATCCAGATCATGTGAATGAATAAAGTCAGCACGAGAGCCCTGTCCAATCCTCGATAAATCCGTAACTCTTCTCCACGAGAGATTTTTCACAGAATCGTAGAATGGTTGCAGCCACAGAAGGAGGTAATTTGTCCCGTCATGTCTGTGCTGGCCCTTGTGCCATTCCCCCACTTTCTCCCTGTAGCCCTACACATTCTTCCTCTTCAGATAATAATCCAATTCCCCCTGGCATGTTTCAGTTGAATCTGCCTCCACCACACTCTCAGGCACTGCATTCCAGATCCTAACCACTCGCTGTGTGATAGAAGTTTTTTCTTGCTCTTCCACTGCTTCTTTGCCAATTACCTTAAATCTGTTTCCTCTGGCTCTCCACCAACAAAAACAGTTTCTCCCTACCTACTCTGTCCAGACCCTTTACGAATACATGAATACCTCTATCAAACTCAAGAGAAGCGACGCCTGCATTGGAAATTGTTGGTTTGCAAGGCAGGATTTAGTTCCCAAGTGTGCAAGCCACCCCCATTCTGCACCTCTTTCCAGAGTCAGCGAGATAATGCTATCTTTGGAGACTTTTAAGCCATGCATTTAATGCAGCAGCACTGTTCTTATTTGAAGCCCTGATCAAACAAAACAAGGCTGATTTATAAAAGGTCATTGGGCAGTCGAGAGTCTGCTTCCATGTTGGATACAGACCTGACATCGGTTAAGAACAATGTTTATGCTGTTACAATCCAGGTAGAGACCAATAACTTTTAAAAAAAAAAGGAATTCGAACTGCCAGTTCGTAGCTGAACGGATGACATGACAAGAGTTCACACTTTAAGACAATTACTGTAACAGACTACAAGCACTACTGACTAGAAACTACGTTTTAGGCAACTTATACTTTAAACTATAGGACAGATATTTCTGTCAATTTATGAATACCTTGATCATATCTCCTCTCAATCTTTTATTCTCCAAGGAAAACAGTCCCAACTTCTCCACTCTCACTATGTAAGTGGAATTCCTCATCTCTGGAACCATTCTCGTGAATCTTTCCTGCACCCTCTCTAACGCCTTCACATCCTCCCTAAAGTGTGGCCCCCAGAGCAGGACACAATACTCCAGTTGAAGCCGAACCTGTGTTTTATACAAGTTTAACACAACTTCCTTACTTTTGCGCTCCAAGGCCCTAATAATATAGCTTAGGATGCTGTGTGCTTTGTTAACTGCTCTGTCAACCTGCTCTGCCACCCTCAATGATTTTATGCACATAAACACCTGCACAAAATTGCACTCTTTATTTTATATTGCCTCTCCGCATTCTTCCTACCAAAATGAAACACTTCACACTTCTCTGCATTAAATTTCACCTGCCAGTTTCAGTCTGCCCATTCCACCAATCTGTCCATGTCCTTTTGAAGTTCTACACTATCCTCCTTATAGTTCACAATACTTCCAAGTTTTGTTCCACTGCAACTTTTGAAATTGTGCCCTGTACACCAAGGTCTAGAGCATTTATATGTATCAGGAAGAGCAGAGATCCTAATACCAACCCCAGGGGAACTCTACTATAAACATTCCTCCAGTCTGAAAAGCATCCATTAGCCACTCATCTCTGTTTCCTGCCACTTAACCAATTTTTGTGTCCACACTGCTACTGTCCATTTGATTCCATGAGCTCCAACTTTGCACACAAGTCTATTGCATGGCTCTTTATCAAATGCCTTTTGGAAGCCCATGTAAACCACATCAACAGCATTAAGGTTGCATCTTGCAAACAAGGCATTAAACTGCGGCCCTGCCTGGTCTCACGGGTGGATATAAAAGATTCCATTGCACCGTTTGAGGAAGAGCAGAGGAATTCTTCCCAGAGTCCTACCCAATATTTATCCCTCAACCAACATCACTAAAACAGGTGAATTGGTCAGTGTCTCATTGCCAGTTGTCGCCTGTTGTGCACAAAATTTGCTGCCATGTTTTCCAGGTGACAGCAATGGTTACTCCTAATAATTAATTTCCTGTAAAGCGCTATGGAATGTCCCGAGGTCATAAAAAGTGCTGCTTAAATGCAAGTCTTTTTCTCTTTAGATGTATTTAGAGAACTTTTTTTTATTAATCAGCACCCTATGTTTTCAGTGTCTGCACAGGAGAAGGGTACCACCATACACAAATTTCTTTGCCTCAAATGTCCTGGCCGATATTTAAACTTCAACCATCATCAATAAAAAGCTGATTATCTGGCCATTATCTCATTACTGCTTTGCTGGACCATGCTACATGCAACTTGCCTGCTCTTCTTTAAAATAGTGTCATGGGGTCTTTTACGTTCACCTGAAATTGCAGACTGAGCCTGAGTTTACCATCTCTATTGAAAGCTAGCACCTCTGGGAGAGCAGCACTCCTTTAGTACTGCACTGGGAGTGTCAATTTAGTATTGTACTCTGGAGTGGGACTTGAACCCATCGCCTTCTGACTCAGAGGTGTGATTGCCAGTGATTAACCATGGATGACACCTTATCGCATATAAATTGGATTTCAGCTGAGCTGGTCATCATAAAAACTATCAATAATACTCAATTTGAAGTTAATTTAGGCATGCTGGTATCAGATCAACAGCTTTGGGATTTGGTTATCAAAGCAGCAACATCTTACTCCGAATAGCGAGTTTCCCTTTAAGTCCCAAGAGCCAGAAAAGGGAAGAGTGAACTTCCACTTGCATCAAGAAACACAGGAGTCCAGCTGACATCACGATTCTCATCTCACTACGAGAGCGAGGACGGTTGGAATCGAGGGAAAGATAGAAGCGATTGCAGAGGAAGCGGGAGGGGACAGAGGGGAGGGTGAAGACAGATTGGGGCATTTCCGAAGTATAGAAGCAGAATGAGCAATGTGTGAGGCACAGAGAGGATGGAGGGCCACAGGGGGAGTGTGAGCAAGATGTCAAGGATGCCCAGGGAGACAATGATGATCACATCAGCTGTGGCTCAATTTAAGCTCTGTCCGTCCTACCCTTCCCACAACCACAAATCACCCCAGCCATCTGTAAATAATAGAGTGGAAACTAGCCTGTTCTGCAATGACATGTATTAATCTGTGTTGATATTGACAACACTGTAGTCCTTGGATTTCAGTGATGTGTAGGCATGTGGTTAATACTTGGGTTCTGCCTGGTGGCGACAATAGGGAGAGGAGGGGGGGATGTGTGGATTGAAGGAAAAAGCTTGATTTGACAGCAAGTGTGCCACTCACACTGACATTCATAGTGCACACACTATGAAAATGCTCTAGCTTAAGTCTAATTTTTCCTCTGGAATACCAACAAGCGACAACAATAAGGATTACAAAAGCATATCGTTATTTTTCAACAATGTCAGGTTTATGAGGCCATGCTTTGTAATCCATGCCAAGAGGAGAACTCCTTTGAGTTGACACCCATGTTGTAAATACTTGCACCACCTGGTCACAGATTTCTGTTCTGATTCTTCACAGCACAACAATTTCCATCACTTCCGTAAAATATGAAATACAATGGGTTCTATCAAGTCTGGGACTCATCTTCTTGCCAGCACTGTGCTCTTGGTGCCAGTGTGCCAGTTAGTGCAAAAGTGGAAGGTACTTTGGAATTGGGCCATGATGTTAACCTCTAGACAATCCCTGTCCTATGCAGCACCACAAGACACACTGAAGCTCATTGGAAAATACAAGCTAACTTCTCACCAAGCCGCCATGGACTGTCTACCAGAACCACCAAAGTCAACAACTGGCAATTACATATTGGGTTTAATGTAGTGGAATATCCCAAGGCACTTCACAGCAGCACGTTCAGAAAAATGTTGACACCCAGCCACTTAAATAGAAATTAGAACAGTGGTCAAAGAGGGAGGTTTTAGGGAGTGTCCTAAAGTAAGAGAGGAGGGTGGAGAGGGTGAGAGGTTTAGCAAGGGAATTCCAGAGCTCATGCAAGCAGCTGAAGGCATGGCCACCAACGATGGAGCGAGAGAAATCGGGGACCTGCCAGAAGCCAGAACTGGAGGAAGGACGGAGGTCTCAGAGGATTCTAGGAGGTCACAAAGATACAGAACAAACGAAAGGCTAAGTGTGTTTGTACTTTAGTATATTGGTCCTCTAAGGACCTGCTTAATGGGCCCAGTACAAGGCTGCACTAACGGTTTTTTCATACAATTCCAATAGAAGTTTTGTTAGGTCAATCATAAGTAACTCCTGTTGCCAAGTTATATCTAACTCAATCCATCTGAATCTTGCCCAGCTAAGTGACAAGTCAAGTCACATCATTTATCCCTAGATTATGATTAAATTCCCCATTCAACTGACATGAAGCACCAGCTTCCAACTGGACGTTGTCATCTAACTATTTAATGGAAATGGACAAATTCTGCAGTGCTAGACTATGGAGATGGGTGAACTATGCTGGATGGAGCAACGGATAAACTTACAACTATTAGCAGAGGGGAAGCTGCTATAAAATTATTAAAATATAGTGTCAATATTCTCTACTTGAATACATACAAGTCAAGTGGTAAGAGGCAGCTCAGACCCCTTGTTTCTTTTAGTTAAGGTCCAACTATTTCAATGACCGGCCTCCCATCTTCCACTCTCCATAAATTTGAGCTCATCCAAAGCTCTGAGGTCTGTACTCTACCGTGCACCTGTTCAGCCATCACCTCTATTATCGCTTACTGACATGGGCTCCCAGTTTGGCAATGGCTTGATTTTAATATTCTCAGCCTTGTGTTCAAGATTCCTCCATGGCCATGCCCCTCCCTATCAGCTCTACGACCCTCTGATCACCCTGCACTCCTCCAACTCCAACCTCTTATCCTTCTACCACAACCTTCACCCCACCATTGGTTCTGGAATTCCCTCCCTAAATCTCTTCGGTTCACTTTCTCACTCTCTTCCTTTAAGGTGCTCCTTAAAGCCTACCTCTTGGACCACGTTTTTGGCCTAACGTCTCCCTCTTTGGCTTGATAATGATTTGTCTGATTACACTCTTTTAAATGTTTTATAAAGTTAAAGGCACTATAAAAATGCAAGTAGCCATTGTTGTTGTAAGTTAGCCAGTCCTGCTGCTTTGGGGAGAAGCAGACACAAACGATTTTCAAATCTGACAAACTTATTGGGAGTAATGTCGACTTTGATGGGCTAAACTCAGGCAAACTAGGATCACTGCCATAAAGCCTACAGAAGAGCCAGAGGCAAAGGCAACCATTTCATAGGTTGTCAGGGCGACCAGAGTCTTTGTGATTTGGCAACTCAGCTTAAGATTTTAACACAACAAAAACAAACATCAGCCCAGACATAAAACAGTCAGATAATCAGAAACAAAATAAAAACAGAATTCCCAGGAAAAACTCAGCAAGTCTGGCAGCATCGGCGGAGAAGAAATCAGTCAACGTTTCGAGCCCTCATGGCCCTTCGGCAGAACTGCAGCATAGTAATCAGAAAGCTTTGTGAAATTGTAGCTAAGTGCTAGGTCACCTCGTACCACCTTGTATAATTCCAGGGGTATCAACTCAAATATTTCCCACCAAGAACCAAAGTTTTAAAGGTATCATGCAACAGTGTGTTCCTAATTTACAGTACACCATGAGGGTGTACAAGAAAAGAGGACAGAGTGCGAGACGGAGGCGGAGCGTGAGATGGAGGCGGAGCCCGAGGGGGAGGTGGAGCATTAGAGGGAGGCAGAGAAAGGGAGGGAGATGTGGCAAGAGGGTTAGCATAGAGGGCATGAGGAGCCATGGTGAGGGGCCCAAAATCCAGACTATGTTTTTATGGGATGTGGATATTTCTGGCAAGGCCAACATTTGCTGCCCGCCCATAATTGCCCTTGAACCGAGTGGCTTGCTAGGCTATTTCAGAGGGTAGTTAAGAGCCAGCAACATTCTATAGATCCGGACTCACATGTAGGCCAGACCAGATAAAGATGGCAGATTTCCTCCCATAAAGGGCATAAGTGAACCAGATGGGCTTCGACAACAATCGATGATAGTTGTCATGGTCACCATTACTGTGACTAGCTTTATATTCCAAACTTATTAATTGAATTTAAATTCCACCAGTTGCTAAGGTGGGGTTTGAACCTGTGCCCTCAGAGCATTAGCCTGGACCTCTGGGTTACTACTCCAGTGACATTGCCACTTTGCCACCATCTCCTTCCCATCTCCTCTGAGGGGCCATGAACCACAAGTCATGCAGAAGCTGACCCGACTCCACAAAAATCGCAGGGGGACAATGAGAGCCTATCCCTCCAAGGAAGGCAGCCAGGCTGGGAGTGCAGGGTGCGGGCTCATTATTCCGCAATCTTATCCCACACTGGCAGAACTGCTGGCGCTGGGAATCGGAGTGGGAATCCCAGAATTGGATCATTTTTAAATGGCTCTGGAGTCGTTCTGTTCGCCTGGCGATCCGGCCCACTGAGTCTTAGGGCTGCACTTTGCCGACAATGAGACCATACGCAGGTCCTGAGCCTGCGCATATGGCTTCAGTGCCACCGCCAGGGCAAATCTACATGAGACGGCCTCATAATTGGACGCTTTTCTGCCTCTGCATTAAGGATGACGGGCAGAATCACCACACGGGAGGCCCAGTGAGAGGGCTGACAGCACTGGGCCACTGGCAGCCAGACCAGAAAAGGTGGCCCTGGCTGAGGCAGGTAAGTGAGCATGAGGGCACCTCAAAATGGAGGAGGTCTCAGGTGTCAACTGAACCTGTTTGAAAAATGAAGGCCCAGAGGCATTAGGGCCATCAGCAGGGAGGGGGAACAAATCCACAGGGATGAACGCGACTGTGGCCATTTCGCCTTCGCAGATGCATGGTTGAGGGTTTGAGAGGAGTCTCCGATGGCCCCCCCCATCTGGCGGACACCTCCATTCAGTGTAGGAGCCTGATTGACACTGGGAAAGTTCCATCAGCATGGGATAATGGCCCAAGATTGGTGGCTACTGGCTGCCCCACTACCCCCCACCCCCAACCCCACCCCAAAACACAGGCTGCTGATGTCCCTGTCAGTCACCCTTGGGAATGCCGGTCGGAGGCAGGACAGCATCAGGGGTGTAGCCATCCCAACTGGGTTTCCCGCTACCTTCCCAGCCAACTCCCCCCTTCCTCCAAAAACCCACCTCCACAGGGCTGGGAAAATTCAGCCCTCACCAACTGCTACAACAGGTGTAGTACAAACTGCACGATAGGTAATGATTTAGTCACATACAGCACTACATTCCTGTACAGTCGACTACCATGAGCTACATATCGTAAGTGATGGATAGCAGCTAGATTTTAATATTGTTAAGGTTTATCAGTATCTAGGAGTGAAGCCAATTTGGGACAAGCTGTGCTGCTTATGGAGAGCTGGTATATCAAATGGCAACAAACGCAGCACAACAGAAACACCTCCACGCCTTGCCCCCCCAACACCCCTGCAACCCCTCCAACTCTCCGGCTATTAACCACAACGTATAAGTGTAGTTTCTATGCAGCACGAGAATCTTAACCCCCAGCACACGAGGAGGTGAGGAACTGGCACTTGGTGGTTTGACAGAACACTTTGTTTTCGAATTAAGGTCATTTTTCTCGCCCCTACCTGTGCACAGTGTGTGCAGCAACCCCGTACACAGAAACTACCGGCATCTCAGGCACGTCAACACAGCACTACCGAAAAAAAAAAAGCACGCAGAAATTCTCCCACACATTTAACCAGACGCCGTCCTCGGGGGCATTTAAGAGACAGGCAGGCAAACTCGCAGGGTCTCCCCAAAACGCGGAACACCGCAACCCCCAAAACACCCCCCAACTCCGTTCAGAAAACAAGCCCGAGCCCGTCTTATTGCCGAACAGTCTCAGAGAAGCCCACTTGCCAAGGTCCACAGGAATACTGCAATGCAGCATTACCCTGACAAGTGTGTAAAAGGAGTTAATCAGTCTATGCAGCAGTTATACTGTCCTTATTATAGGCACCTACCTCTTCTTCCTATCTGCCCTGAACTTCAGCATTATTTTAATGGCAGACAGCTCCTGCAAGATCAACAGCCTGGGATGCTTGCAGTGCCCTTCCGTCCCTCGGGCTTGGGATCTCGGGATCATTCCCTGCACATCCTTATGCTTCGCCTCGGAATTTCACTGCCGGAGACAGGGGGAGGATGGCAGCTTCGTTGCCAAGGCTCGGCCTTGGCAGCCTGACAAAGCCTACACCTAGGCAGTCAGCAAGGTGAAGTGCAGGAGACAGGAATTCTTCACGCAGTTTCTTTTCTCAAATAATCACCACCACCCCGCCCCTCCACCACCCCCCCTACCCCACCCCTCTCCCACCCCCCACCCCCACCCCCCCTCCCCCCTCCACCACCACCGTCTCCCTCTCAAGCGAGGGTCTGAAGGACACAGGAATCAGTCAGGTACTGGTGGTATAGTGGCCAGCAACATCTCTCAGTAATGGAGCGCTGAGTCTTGCCGATAAAGCTATTTTATAATAGCTATGCCTGCAGGTCTGTGCTAAAACCTATTTAATCCTCAACAGTGATCACAAAGCTGTCAAGTGCTGCTGTCTCCTTCAATTTGTACTAATGGATTACTTCGTGAAATGGTTTACCCTTTAAGTGCCACACACACACCCCACTCCCCCCCCACCCCGCCCCCATCACATTAAATTGACGCAAAAAAAATTTTTTAGGCAAAAAAAGCATCAAGCGGTGGCTTTGTGTGATTCACAAACAAGGCCCTCGATAGATGTCAGCTTTATATTTCGCTGAAAGCCCCTGAACCTCTGCGAGAGTCTCGGCACAGGCTGGTAGCAGTGACCCCTTCCCCGTACTGTTCCACCGAGGCTTAGTGTTACAAAAAGGTACCACCCTGTTATTGAGATTAGGATAATCCCAGATTTGAACTCAGTTGGGTATAAAAGGCCCCACAGCGCCATTCACACGCAGAAGAGGAGAGGAATTCTCCCTGGTGTCCTGGGCAATATTTACCCTCTCGACCCACATCATCAGAGAGAAGTTACCCGGCCATTAGCACATTGCTGTTTGCGGGAGCTTGCTGTGCACAAATTGATTGCCGCGTCTCCAACATTACAACACTTCAAAAAGTGCATCATTGGCTGTAAAGCGTTTGGGGCGTCCAGAAGCCATGCAAGACGCTATATAAATGCAAGTCTGCCTTTCTTTAATGGCTGATCATGGGGATGCTGTCAGCGTACAACTGGCTTCATGTTTTTACTGGTGAAGGATGGACGAGGTGTCGGTGCTCCTGGGTCATGGGTCAGCAGAGGATGATGGGGAAAAAAGGACCCTACATTGACCCACACTTTGGAGATTAAATAATGCAGATGCTTGGGGTTTGGGTAACAGATACTGCGCAGAGGAAGATGCCACCAACTTAGTCTTCAGGAACATAAAGAACCGGCTTTAATTTGATGTTTGTGACCCACTCGGAACCCCTTCGACTGCCTGGTGGGTTTGTTTTCGTTATTACATATGGTACGAGTCAAAATTTTTGTTGTAATGTGGTACCACTTAAAAGGGCAACATTATGGGCTTATGAATCTGTCAGTTATTTACAGGAATCACTTGTTCAAAAAAAAAGCTATATCTAGAGAGAGCGTGTGAGAGAATGTGAGACAGACACAGACTGACTGACAAAGAAAGAGAGAAATAGCCAGAGAGACGGTAAACATGGGCACACACAGGAAAGATAGAAATTCTTACAATTTGCTGCAGGGTATCACTCCAAGATGAATCACCAGCCCCAATCTTAGGCATCTTGCTGTTCCATTAAAGCAAGCAATTCAAATCTATTGTTCTCTACCAGTTCCCAAATACCTTCCAATTGCTGGATCACATTTGAGACTTTAAAGAAAAGACAGTGAAACCCATCACATAAAAGCTTCTAAAAAGTAAAAGCAGTTCCAAATCTGAACTGAAAGAAAATAGAGAGTGCATGGGACAGAACCGTGACCAACTATAGCCTGGGTTTTCGCACTGTGGAAATGGCAGAGGGGGGTCAAAATCCAGAAGTCCCGCCCCCTAAAAAGGCATCTGCCATTTTCCCGGCCGGGGGGGCGGGAATGGCGGCGTCTCGCGTTTCACACATGCGCGTTTGGCAGAGGAAGCTGCCCATATGAATCAGCAGTTGACTCTCCTCATGCCTGATTTTGGAGACCTAGGTGTGTGAAACACAACATGCGCAAATTAGACCTGGTAGGCGCAGGTCTAAACTTTGCACAGTCCTTTAAAGAAGTAGGATACCTCTTTGAATATGGTCCTGGGACATCTTTGTGGGAGATCAGCTGCCCTTTGGATTGTTAAAAGTGGACAAGCATGTGAGTAAAATGTGCATAAACCCATTGGAACTGTTTAGAGACCTGTCAAAAGGAACTGTCAAATATGTCAAAGCAACTGATTTGTAAAGCTGTCAAGTCATTTAAAACTCCTGCCCTTTAAATCTTTGAATAAACTGCGTGGAGGGTTAAAAAAATTCCTTGTTTGCTCTTTCGTTTTGTCTGTTGATACAGGTATTCTTGAAGTGATTCTTGATCAGCAAGGGAGTGAAAGGTTATCGGAGTAGGTGGGAATGTGGAGTTGAGGTTACAATCAGATCGGTCATGATCATATTGAATGGCAGAGCAGTTTCAGGGCGCTGAGTGGCCTACTCATTTTCCTCATTTGTATGCTGTTCATATAAGCCTGAGGGCAATCATTACTGGGTTGGTGCTGCATGACTGATTTCACAACCTTCTATTATCACAGTGGGAACCTGCCATTTCACAGTTTGATTGATAGCTCCAAGTGATTAGAGACTCTTTGAAGTGGGGCTATGAATGCCAATGCTTGTTTTTGTAAGGGATTAAGTACTCGACTAAATTGTTTATTTTTGTATGCACAGATCCACTTAGATCCACACACACCCAACCACACACAAACATGTACAATCAAATTCCTCACCGGGTATTTTTGTCTAAATATTTAACGCCATAGAAATTAACAAACGCAAAGTGAAGTCACAAGTGGGATGTTATCACAAGGGGAATCTACTTCCGTGGCTGATATTGAACCATTCTTAAATAAGGTCAAATCTCTTTTTCCTTGGGTTTCAATCTGATACTCAAGTATGGTTGGAGGCAAACTCAACACTAGCGTGAGAGGAGGAAGCCGCGTTTAGTCAGACATGTCATATGAACATTGAAGTGACTTGCCAGTATTTCGGGAACATGCTCGACACGGATCAATTTGCTAAGTGGTTCTCACACACACAAATGAATTCAAGCAGGCTTGTGCTGACAGTGAGGAACATGCTACTGCGAAGAGTATAGTTGAGACAAATAGTGCGTGTGGATGTGTTTGTGTGGATGCATTAAGGGGAAGCTAGATAAACACATGAGGAAGAAAGTAGTAGAAGGTATTGCTGACCTAGTGAGATGAAGAGGGGTGGGAGCAGGCATTTGTGAAGCATAAACACTGGTGTGGACCCGTTGGGCCTGTTTCTAAGCTGTACATCCCATGTAATTCTGTGTTTGTCCCTACCATTTAGTTAATTCAGTTCTTAGAGATATTCCTGAATCCTCCCTAAAGAGGACTCTTCTTATTAATGGAGCCAAGGAAAATTACTTTCTATAATTTAAACGTGCAATAAATTAGTAATATGCTTTTGCAGTAATTCCTACGTGGGGCTCCAGTATTCGAAGACCAGTGCTACACAAGGCCCCTATGGCCAAGGGGAAAATGTAGTCGAGTATTTGGATTGCTTGGACATAGCTCAAGTTGTGTATTTAAGACCGAGATAGATAGGTCCTTGTTTGGTAAGGGGATCAAAGGTTACAGGGAGAAGGCGGGAGAATGGGGTTGAGAAACTTAT
>NC_135886.1:6912191-7045105 GCF_964194155.1 Cetorhinus maximus
CTGTTCTCCCTTTCTGCACTGCCTCACCACCTCAAAGTGATTGAGAAAATGGTAACTCTCTGGTTGTCTGAGGTGAGGAGGATGAAATTAAGCTCACAGCCTTCGTTGCCATGGCAGTGTTCTGTGATTTTGGCACAGTTTGCTCCATCGCACTAGCTAGCAGCTTGGAGTTGAAAAACACAAGGAATAGGTCACATTATGCATCACAGGAAACCTCTGGAAGTACAGATTCCAATAGTTAATGGACTGTTACCTACAAGAGTAACCTGGTTCTCACCAGCTGACAGTTTAATTTCTGTAGCTCAGAATTTCCACCCCTGAGGTAAAAAGAGCAGTTTTTTGGTCCTTTACGATGAATGATTGTAATGGAATCAATGTTGTGTGTGACAGAGATTTAAACCAGAGCAAGCCACTGCATGTTGCAATCTTACACAACGAGCTCCCTTTAGGGCTTTGGAAAGATGAGACAAACAACGGAGCAAACCAGCTAATATTTATGCAATTACGGCTATTCCAGAGGTTACAATTGCTTAGAAGACACTTTGAATTGAATCCAGAGTTAAAAACAAGACAGAATGCGATGGTGTGGGGGTGAGGAGGGGGATGTTGGGACTTGGGTCATAAAGTGATGGTTCAAACCAGGGGGGGGTCATGGGTCAGAGTGTGCACTGGATGCAGGAGGTTTTGAACCCAAGAGAGCTATATGAGAGCATCATAAGCTGACTGTAATAGTTGTGCAAAGCTATGGTCCATTAGAGGGCACTGGGCAACTGGGGTTCAAAGTTCACAGGAAAATTAATTCACATCTGATGCAAAAATGCTTAATCTTTCTGAATAATAAGCCAATTCTCTCACTAATATCAGCAGCCAACCACAGTGTAAATTACAATCAGGGAGAGAGCATCGGATCAATAAGCATCTTGGAACAGGGCACTCCCAGAGGAGGGAATGTATATCGTTGGAACATTTATTGGCCCTTCAGAAAGATCGATTGGTCATGTTGTAACTGCACAACGTAGGTCAACAAAGCAGCTTCTAATTCAACACCGCTGTGTTGAGCAGTGAACCCATCCCCACCGTACACCCAGCACTAACCATCTGTATCACTTGGTGACACAGTCGGCATAACTTATATTGATTGGTATAGGCTTCACTGAACCTCCTGCACTCTGCAGGACATACTTCGACATTTCCCAAGCACAAAATATTACGTTCGGTTTGGACAAAATGGAAATGCACGATGTTAAAAAGAATACATCTCGACCAATTTCTGGGGAATCTGTGGTGTGTGACTAATAAGCTTGAAGAAGAACAGGTAACACAAGAGGATGTGCGGGGAGGGTTCCTTAGTTTGCCGTATGCAAATAAATCGCAGACCATTTGTAGAACATGTTTATGTAATTGCTACACATAGTCCACAGAAGAAACTTTTCCCCATGGTGTAGGATTAAAGTTGTGCTTTTTAAGTCGCTGTTTCACACTGGTAAACGCACAGCCTAATTTGGTGAGGTTCCATCCCAGATAGAAGCACAGGTCAGAAAATCAGACAGGGAAGCTGTTAAAACTTGGAAAATGAAGGATGCTAAAAAGGATGCACCAAAATCACAATTAGGAAACCTCTGCACTGTAAAAAAAAAACACACACTTGAGTAAGCAACAGCCAACACACTGCTCAAGACTAAGAGTTATAGGGTAAATTCACCAAACGCAGGTCCGCAGCCAGAAGCTGCACTTTTGTGGATGGGAGTGGGAAGTTACAGAGGGTCACAAGACAGACTGAGTGGGCAAAACTATGGCAAATGGAGTTCAAAGTAGGGAAGTGGCATGTCCACTTTCAATGTGAGAAAGGCAAATTGGAATTTTTTTTCTTTATGGTGAAGAGGCTAGAAGATGTCCACATACACAAATCACTACATGCTTGAGGACAGTTACAAAAAGTATTCAAAAAGGCTAATGAAATTCTGGCCTTTATCTCAAAGAGGCTGAAATATAAAAGTGAGATGTGATGCTTCAGAGGCTTGGTCAAATCTGTACTGGAATACTGCCTTCTGGTTTGGGCACCTCACCTCAAGAAAGGTACACTGGCCTTGGAAGGGATCACTGCAGAATCACTGAATGATCTTGGTGACTAAAGGGTTAAATTTCGAGGGCAGGTTGCACAAAGCTGGTCGGTGCATGGAGATAGTGGGGGGGGGGGGGGGCGGGAGATGATCAAAATCTTGGCCAAAGAGAAGGATGTTAAAGGAAGAGAGGCAGAGAGTTTAGGGGGACCACTCCAGAGCAGGGAGCTGCTAGATGGTTGAAGACAGTGCAAAGGGAGCCGAGGGTGTCTGAGAGACCCAGGTTAGAGAGGAAAGGGGGTTTCTGGTGGAGGTTATGCATTAGCACCAACATCCCTTTAACAAGAACTGAAAATGTTGCAAATCTCAGTTCAATAACCAAAAAGGAGTTTGGCCGAAATCTAATTGCCCTCTGGATCTTGGCAGAAGAGGATAACCCAAGGCCAAAGCCATGTCGTTCTGCCCTACAGGACTGAGTGTTGCTAAACCAAAGTGCTGCGGCATCCGTCTGGTTTCTGATTTCTGCAGTTAAAATGCGCTCGCTCAAATCAATAAGAATGAAAGTTAATCATTAACGAGTGAGGGAGCAAAGTTTGCGGGTTTGGTTAAGGAAATACTTGGAAAAAAAGAAGTGGAATATTTCATCATTGTTCAACTTCTGTAACCAGCAAGTTAGTTCGGGAGCCAAAAGAACAGGCCCAGCTGCTCGCCGAATTCAAATCGGATTCCTCCAGTCGCTGTGCCCCAACTGGCTCAATCATACAGCGTCGACACGAATTCCAACCAAATCCATCCAACCAGCTAATTGGGTTTTTGAGCACCGTGTGGCCGGCTAATGGTGTGTACATGCCCTGTTTGGAGAGCTCAGTCAGCAAATTTAAGAAAAGAATATTTGCTCACAGATGAAAAGATTAATGCGCAAGAGGATAAATGACAACACAGTGGGCTCTGTATTACTCAAAGTAATCCAGTGCCCCCTTCGCCACCAACCTCAATTAAGTTCACTTCTTGTAGTGGTTGGAAAAGGATAAATTGGAGCAATTAAACGACAGGTTGGGCTGCATTTTTTTATGCTGGTAGGTAGTGACAGCATTTTACCGTCAGCGCAGGATTTCTGGAGATCACTTTTTATTTTATGGGGATGTTTTAGGACCCGCTTTTCTAGCTCTGGTCAGCACAACACAGCAAATGCTTCAAGAGGGGAGGAGGTTTTAAAAAGTCCCTGTGGTCGCTAAAGGGATGACTACCACTGGTGGCAAATGATTGGACTCTCAGAAGTTGCGATCAAACACTGACTTGCATGTTGAGAAGTTATTAAATGCCAACCTCCAATTTGCTTAGCAGAGCAAGATACATAGGAATAGGAACAGACTTGAGGCTATTTGCACATTCAATTAGATCTTGGCTGATTATGTCAACTGCAGCTACCCGTTGGTCCCAACTCCGAATGCCCTTCCCTAACAAAAATCTATCCATCTCAGAATTGACATTTTCAGCTGACCCCCAGCCTCGACAACTTTTGGGAGGAGTGAATTCTATATTTCTACTACCCTCAGCATGAAGAAGTGCTTCCTGGGACATCACCCCTGAGTGGCCTAGTTCCAAATTTAAGGTTATGTCTCCCAGTCCTGGACTCCCCCATCAGCAGAAATAGTGTCAATCTATTGTGTCAAACCCTTTAATCATCTCATAAACACCTCAATTAGATCACACTGCAATCTTCTGTTTGTTCAAGGCAGCGCGAATCTATTTTATACAACCTGCTACTTAATTTAATCCTTCTAACCCTGGTATTGTTCTCGTAAATCTGCCATCCCTTCCATGGCCGATTCATCCTCCCAGAGGCGCTGGAATCAGAACTGAACTCAGAGCAATCAAACTTCCATCGCTGGTCCTGGAGGAGGCAGTGTTCCAACAGTGGCGGAGGTTGATAATAAGGCAAGATATCAGGAGGAGACGTGCAGCTGGGATTGTTTTCGCTGAATCTCAATTTACCAGAATTAATATTTATTTTAGGCTGGAATCCTGCTGGTTTAGCAACTGAGGGGGTCACTCGGTGCACCATCTGGTTCATACTATTGAAGTGACTGTCCACTCTTGAGAATTCAAAAGCATTCCTTTGCACAAAAACTTTTTTTTTTTTTTTTTGGAATCATCCAAATTAATGGAAGCCACTGTGAATTGTGAAGCAGTCTCCCAAGCTGGGCGAAGATGAATTAGTGATGCCGTTGTGAGCAGCTAAAATTAACGACAGGACTAGCAACTCCTTGTCCACCTACTGGGATGTGGTCGTGGAGATTACGTCTCTCGGAGTGGTGCGTTTACATTAGGATGTCTTTGTTGCTGGTTGGGGAGATACATAGGAACAGACCTCGGCCATTCAGCCCCTCAAGTCTGTTCCGCCCGCCATTCAATTAGATCAGGGCTGTTCCATATCACAATTCCATCTACCTGCATCCGCTCTCTATGCCTTGATCAGTCAGTTTGAAAGGGCTTTTGTAAGGGGGAGTTGTTATTAATAAGCACAAAGCTGTGTTTAAATTCCAAATGCTGAAGCAGAGAACAGCAGAGGACTCACTCTAGCTCATAGGGCTTATTCACAGGTACGTCAGAATAAGGGCCAGAGTCAAGTTAAACACAAGGTAACAGCCAAGAGTAGGGCCACACTGTTTGATTCAGAGGGATCTATTCTGGAATATAAAGCAGGACCCAACGTTTACAATAAGCTTAGAATGTAATCAAGATTTCTGCTTTTGGTTCCAGCACAGGATTCATGGTAACAAAGGGGTAAGACCATGAACCCCTTCAAGCCTGTTTTGCCATTCAATCAGATTTTGGATATCTGTACCTTAACTCCATTTACCTTCAGTTCCTTTATTCCTTTAGCTCCATATCATTCAATACCCTCTCTAACAAAAATCCACCAGCCTCAGTCTCAAAATTAAATTAACCACCTCCAAGCCTCAGTCTGGAACTCTCTCTCTCCCCCACCCCCCCGAAAGGGAGAGAGAGAGTTCCATACTTACACTACTCTTTGTTTGAAGAAATGCTTCTTGACATCACCCCTGAACAGCCTAGTTCTAACTTTAACATTTTACCCCCTTGTTCTGGACTTCCGCCACACGAAGAAATAGTTTCTCTTTATCCACCCCATCAAATCATCGTCTTAAATGCCTCAATTATATCACCACTTAATCTTCTATACTAGAGGGGATACAAGCCTAATCTATATAATTTATCCTCATAATTTAACCCTTTTAGCTATGGACAATCTCATTCTCCCTCTCTCTGCACACGCTTTGGCATCTGTGACGATGTTTCCCCCAAAGCCTTTTAGGTTTAGTAAGTGAGAATGCAAACTCAGTATCAGGCAATTGGGGTTGGCCATTTTAAGAGAAGGTGATGGGTTTCCACACACATCGAACACCTGGCTGACTAAATCGAAGCACCCTGAATACATATGAAATGGATACTTCTAAATGCAGGAAACTAACCTGAAATTGGTCGCAAGACAATAAGGAGTCGCAGACACTAATTCACAGAAATACAAAGAGGTTACAACAGGTCTGTGTTCATGCTTACTCATCACATGAGTAAATAATCATCATCACGTTTACCCATCTTGCTCCAATCTCTATTCATCACTCTTCAGCCACCTTTGCAATCTAATCTTAAATGTTGACATAGTATTAGTGTTTGGGGCAGAAACTGAGAGTGAATTCCACGGCCTCAACTCTCGATGTAGAGAGGTTTCTCCCGCCCTCGGTGCTAAATCCCTTAAACATTGCTCCAACTGCCTCATTCTAGGTCTCGTTCTAGTTCAAATTCAGGTTGTCAGGTCTGCCGGCTGCAATCACAGAGATCACAAGGGTTTCTGACCAGCTCCCCAAGCCTGCAAGTGCTATTTCTGAGCAGATCCCTTTAGCAACCGCTGCCTGAGGGGAAAATACCACAACACCACCTGTTTCTCCAGTTGAACACACACAATACTCTCCGCTAATCTCAGGAGCAGTTTTCACTCCAATCTCCCAAGGGAAAGGCGCTTATTTCATGATGCCATAGTTTAAAATACCAGCGTCTCTATCCTCCTTTTACAATTCGCTGGCTTCAACTATTGTCCAGTTTTGTTCCCAAAAAGGCACCTGCATTCGGTCAGTCACATGCGCTTAGGGTTGCCAACCCTCCAGGATTGCCCTGCAGTCTCCAGGAATTGAAGATTCATCAGCAGGACACTGTTGCAATCAAAAACCTAGCGGAAGAAATCATAGGGCCATTCAACAAAACTGTGGGCTCTTTTTGTTTTCCATTTTCTTCATTTATTAACCAGAAAAATATCGGAGATTAGGGGAGAGGGGTGGCGGGGTGGGGGGAGGGGGACGGGCGTGTGGAAGGGTTGTGTCACGAATGGTCAAGATTAATCCAATTAAGCATCAAAAAAGTGTGTTCCCTTTTCAACTGGCATGGTGGGGTAGTGCAACTGGAGGGTGGACTAATGATCGGAGTGTGGGGGTTGGGGTAGGGAAGTCATGAAATGAAATCTTCAGGAATACACTCAGCCTGAGTTGGCAACCTCACCTATAATTCTCCATAATGGAGCCATCTGCCATGTACACAGTGGCCTGTCTCTCAGCTGAGGAAGAGGGTGCCATTGCATTAGCCTATCAACGCACAAAAGTTTGATTCGCTCGCCATCACCAACTCTGCCCCGGCTGTACAAGGGTTGGTTTGCTGACAGAGAAGGTTATGGTTAAAAAAAAAAGGATTGGATCAAATTAAAATCTAACACTCTCCTCCCCCTGCTGCACTCAACTTCTTACATTAATTCCACCATTAAGCCTCTTCATCTCTTATCCATCAAACTATGTCTTTCGGACTCATTGTTCCTCTAGTCGTACAACCTCCTTACTCAAGTTGACCCTGGCCCTAAACTAGACATCCATGGTTTTCCATTTCCTTACCCTGATATCAACCTTATACCCCTCTAAGCTCCACACTGCCCCCTCCTCAACCTCTTCACTCACATTATCCTTCCTGTCCTCATCTTTTTACCCATGTAAGCTCCCCGTTGCCCCCCATGTCCTTACCTCCCTATGCCCTGTGGTCCACAATGCCCCTTCCCTACCCTCACAAATCCACACTGTCCCTTCTCTTCCTATTTATTTCTCCACAACAGCTCTGGAATTTTTTTTTTCCCTTAAACGTGAACATTTTCTCACTGCCTTCATAATATTAGCACAGGATGAGGTGACTGAATTCCAAAAAAATGTACAGGGCTGTCACAATAGCCATGTAAACACACACACTGAAAGCCAAGGAACTCTCTGCCATTGCTGACCCTCTTCCTCTGGGCCAGATTCCAGACCAACAAGGAATGTTTTAACCAGATTAAAATACCACACATTTCTACTTTGTAGTTTTACATTTTCTTTCATCTCTTACTTTCTAAAGAGAAATGTTTTCATGTTCAGAGCACTGATTAGGTCACACTTGATCGCTGTAGTGATAAGCTCAAAACACTGCACTATTTACATTCTCTCCATCCATATCCCCAGCCCCCACACCCCAAACTCCACTCCCTATTCTGTACGTGAGCCCGCATTGGGTCTGGGACACAAGCTCCCACAATGTGAGTGACAAGCTAAAGACTGTTTCGCTGCCAGAGCGCTCCATCTTGTAACCTGGCTCCGCGTAGGATTGCCATTCCTAGTTGGGACTTATCCCCGGGAGGTTTCAACACAAGACCCTCCCAACTGCGACCACTCTGCACTCTACACTGCCATCACCTGCACACCTTGTCCACTCTCTCAGTGCATAGGCTACTCATGGTCAATTGAGAAGCAAGGAGACGCTTTACTACCCCAGTTGGAGTTTATCTAACGGTAAACCAGCCCCTTAATTTTTAACTTCATTCATTCCCATCCTTAATTGCCCTTGGGAAGGTGGTGGTGAGCTGCCTTCTTGAACCGCTGCAGTCCATGTGGTGTAGATACACCCGCAGCGCTCTTCAGGAGGGAGTTCTAAAGTTTTGACCCAGCAACAGCAAAGGAACGGCCGATATAGTTTAACATTGTGTAGGGGTCCTTTGCGGTGGGTCTGGTGAAAATGCTCCCACCTGTGCTGGAGTCCAAAATTAGTGCTCATGGTGGAATATGGTTACTAATAATTCAATGGGGAATTTGGCATAAACATTTCTTTGCTTGGGGACTGATCAGAGTGTGGGACTCGCCATTACATTGATTAATTGAGGTGAATAATGCAAATGCATTAGAGAGCCAGATGGCAAGGTATAAGAGAATATAATGATAGGATTAGATGAAGTAAGGTTGGAGGAGGCTCATTTTTAAAAATTCATTCATGGGATGTGGGTGTCACTGGCTTGGCCAGCATTTACCGCCCATCCCAAATTGCCTTTGAAAAGTGGTACACCCACAGCGCTGTGAGGAAGGGAGTTCCAGAATTTTGGCCCAGTGACAGTGAAGGAACGGCGATATATTTCCAAGTCAGGATGGTGAGCAACTTGGAGGGGAACTTCCAGGTGGCGGTGTCTGCTATCCTTGTCCTTATCGATGAGAGGGGGTTTGGAATGTGCTGGTTAAGGAGCCTTGGTGAGATCCTACAGTGCATCTTGTAGATGGTACACACTACAACCACTGTGCATCAGGGGTGGAGGAAGTGAATATTTGTGGATGGGGTGCCAATTTAGCAGGCTGCTTTGTCCTGGATGGTGTCAAGCTTCTTGAGTGTTGTGGGAGCTGCACTCATCCAGGCAAGTGGGGAGTATTCCATCACACTCCTGACTTGTGACTTGGAGATGGCGGACAGGCTTTGGTGAGTACGGAGGTGAGTTACTCGCTGCAGGATTCCTAGCCTCCGACCTGCTCTTGGAGCCACAGTATTTATAGGGCTAGTCCAGTTCAGTTTCTGGTCAATGGTAATCCTCAGGATGTTGATAGTGGGGGATTCAGTGATGATAATGTCATTGAATGTCAAGGGGCGATGGTTAGATTCTCTCTTGTTGGAAATGGTTATTGCCTGGCACTTGTGAGGCATGAAAGTTATTTGCCACTTGTCAGCCGAAGCCTGGATATTGTCCAGGTTTTGCTGCATTTGGACATGGACTGCTTCAGTATCTGAGGAGTCGCGAATGGTACTGAACATTGTGCAATCATCAGCGAACATCCCCACTTCTGACCTTATGATGGAAGGAAGGTCACTGTTGAAGCAGCTGAAGATGGTTGGGCCCAGGATCAATGCAGCATAAACTCCTTAGACCAGTTAGGCTGAATGGGACGCACGCCTGACATCATCGCGTGTCATTTTACACTCGGGTGTGTCGAGTGCACACCCGCATGCCCAGCGTAAAATTCTGCCCTATGTATCAAGAATGTCCTTTAGCTGAGTGTAGCCAGTTTTGGATCCAGCGCTGCTGGGTTTTAGGCAGCTTTTACAAGGGTATCATGCTAACAGACACACACACACACACACCATTGTAGATCGCTATTATTTTCACTTCAGGCCTAGGCTTTGCAGTTTGTTCTTATCTTCCAAACATCAGAAGTGAAACCACAATTCCATCCACTCCTATCCTGCCTCATGAACTTGACAGAAGATGGCAACTGGGGAGAGGGAAGCAAAGTTATATCAAGTGGTCCTAACCCATAGCTACAAAACATGGTGTAATGCATTACACCCATACCCCATATGCATTACACATAAAAAATTATCACTGGCGTCAAATTTCTAAACATTCATTATTCATTGACATGTTTAACTGAGTGACTTTCAAACTATGTTCATGAAGCTCAGTGTATTTTCAATTTTAATAATTAATTTATGACGGAGTATCAGTGCCGCACGGTGAGTATTCTCAATACTACTCCATTGAAACATGTCTTCCTTTTCCCATGCTCCTACCCCACCTATAGAGCTGAGAATTTACAAACAGCACCCACAACAAGTCAGGCACTTAGAAGTCATTAGCAACAAAGAACTTCATTCTAAACAACAGAGGAACTTTCCCTGTGATTGAGCCTTGGTTCCTCAAGTAAAGCCAGTCACAGCCTTCCATTCACATCGACCAAACCAACAGCCAAGGGCCCAATTTTAACTATGTCTCAGTGACTGGGTTGTTGATGAGTTAAAATTAGGCCCTGAGTATCAAACAATCAGTTTTCTTAAAATAATAAGGAAATCTGGAACTCCCTGAAAGGCTGGTGGAATAAGGTTCCATTGGACTGGCAAAAGGGACTTGGGCCTGTACTTGAAGAGGTCTCGTTTGCAGGATTTTGAGGGGAGAAATAGGTGGAACGTGAGACTAAATTGGACAACCCTCTCAAAGAGCCAGACCAGCAGGGTGGGCCAAATGGCCTCCTTCTGTGCTTTACGGTTCTGTGGTTCTAAGAGGTCACAGGGGAGATTTACTAGAATGGTACTGCGGGGAGAGGGTGGGGGGGACTTCACTTATGTGGAAATACTAGAAAACCTGGCATTGCTCTGGGACATGGGTGCAACCAAAGCTTAACAAGCCCATACCATCCTAGGGAGCTGCCCTGCTGTGTTCTGTGTAGAACTAGCTGCCAATGAACGTGCTTGTCGGACTTGCATTTTATCCTCCCCAAAAAAAAAGTGATTTGTTTAGTATCTCAGGGAAAATACCTAAAAGGAAGGGTGAGACACAGGCAAACACAGCCCATGTGATAAAGCACCATTAGCTGGAGTTACTCGGCGGCACAGTTGGATAGACTCAAGGACCCAAAGTACGTAGAGTCTCCTCAACCAAGGCTGCAATCAGCTTTCATTTATAAAATATTTGACTGCAGCTCCATAGGAATTGAAAGTGCGGACTCCCCTCCTCTGCACTTTATTGGAGATCGTACATTTTCGTCAAACAATATAGGTCATTTTAATTGATTTGGAAAGGGTGCAGAGCGGAGTGAAAGGTGCGAAGGGAGGAGGGATTTCAGTTTCGTGGCTCAGTGGGTCACATGTTCACTGCCAGAACCGGGTGGCTTTGGGTTCATGTCCCAGCCAGACGCTTGAGCACAAAAATCTAGACTGGTTCCAATGCGACACTGAGGGATTGCTGCACTGTCTGAGGTACTTTTTCTCAGGTGAGACATTAAACCCAAGGCGTCATCTGTTTTCTCAGGTAGACACAAAATATCTGGCACTATTCCAAAGAAAAGCAGGGGAGTTGTCCCCGGTATCCTGACCAACATTTATCCCTCAATCAAATTTCAAAAGATAAGTTACCTGATTGCTGTGTGCAAATTGGTTGCTGCATTTCCTACATTACAACAGTGACTACACTTCAGAAGTATGTCATTGGCTGTAAAGCAGCTGGGACATCTGGTGGTCATGAAAGGCACTATATAAATGCAAGACTTTTTAAGTGGCGAGATTAGGGAAGTTGGAATTTTTCTCTAAGGGTAAAGGAGGTTAAGGGGAGATTTAATAGAGGGTTTTTGACGGAGTAAATAAGGGGGAAACTGTTTCCACTGGCAGAGCTATGGATCAGGAATTAGAGGACACGGGTTTAAGGTGTTTGGCAAAAACAGAGGGACGATGAGGAGAAATTATTTTCTGCAGTGAGTTGATATGATCTGGAAGACACTGCCTAAGCGGTGGAAACAGATTCAATACAAGAGGAAACTGAAGGGAAAAATCTGTAGGGCTATGGGAAGAGAGCATGGGAGTGGGGCTAATTGGATAGCTCTTTTATAAAGCCAGTACAGATACAATGGGCCCAAAGGCCTGCTTCTGTACTGTATGTTTCTATGACTGTAATACATCTTGATCTTAAAAATAAACACGCCAGATACTTAAATTTGCAAATATTACTCCTAAGTTTGCTCCAATGTTTGACAGCTCTGCCAACACAACCGATACAGGCAAGGATACGCACGTAAAATACATGGACTTAACAATACAATAGTGCTCATTGTGAGTCAGTGGATAGGCTGTCTATGTAACACTGGGAATTTACAAAGCAATTGAAGGAAGGTCTGCAGTAAATATAAGTTGGTTCCCATGGCGATACTGCACATACATTGTCGGAGTTGCCCTGCAGCGCCTGGGAGATGCAAAACGGCAGCACAGCAGCACCACCACAGGCAGATAGTGTAATGACAGCGTGACCAGTTTACATAGGCGGACCCCATTACAAATGTGGATGTGGCAACTTATCATGGGAAAAAGTTGTTACAAGAGTGTGACAAAAGCATGACAATAGGAAGTAAGTTTTTGTCGACAGGGAGTGTATGCAGTCATAACATTTAAAACATGTTAGACATAGGCTCCCACAGTCAAACCAGAATGTGGCGTGTTTCCCCCAGGGAGACACTTGCTGCCAACAGAAAGTTGCTTAAATTATGACATAGTGTTTCAATTATTTTTGTGTGTAATAAACATACCAGGGAGTGTATACTGATATTAAAACATGAATGGAAATCTACGACTCATCAAGTTCATTAATTATTACAACAGCTGGAAATTTCAATAATTGCCCTATAATACATTTCAGTTACGCACAGTGATTCAGCTTTAATTTATGAATAGCTATGCCTTGTTTAGAATCACCATTAGCCATTCGGGCATCATGTGCGTTCAATAAAATAAGCCATCCCAATGGAAAAGGGATCAGGGATAGTCAGCATGGCTTTGTCAGAGGGAGGTCATGCCTAACAAATTTGATTGAATTTTTTGAGGAGGTGACCAGGTGTGTAGATGAGGGTAGTGCAGTTGATGTAGTTTATATGGATTTCAGCAAAGCCTTTGACAACGTCCCACATGGAAGACTTATAAAGGAGGCAAATGCAAATGGGATACAGGGTAATTTGATAAGGTGGATTCAAAATTGGCTTAGTTGTAGGAGGCAGAGGGTGATGACAGAAGGATGCTTTAGTGACTTGAAGCCAGTGTCCAGTGGCGTACCACAAGGATCTGTGCTGGGTCCCCTATTATTCGTCATTTATATAAGCAACATAGATGACTATGTGGGGGGTAGGATTAGTAAGTTTGTGGATGACACAAAGATTGGCCAGGTGGTTAACAGTGAGGTTAAGTGTCTTGGGCTACAGGAAGATATAGACAGGATGGTCAAATGGGCAGATAAGTGGCAGATGGAACTTAACCCTGAAAAGTGTGAGGTGATACACTTTGGAAGGGGTAATTTGACATGGACGTATTCAATGAACGGCATGACACTAGGAAGTTCTGAGGAACAAAGGGACCTTGGCGTGTGTGTCCGTAGATCTCTGAAGGCAGAGGGGCATGTTAGTGGGGTGGTGAAAAATGCATATGGGACACTTGCCTTTATCAATCGAGGCATAGATTACAAAAGTAGGGAGGTCATGTTGGAGTTGTATAGAACCTTAGTGAGGCCACAGCTGGTGCAGTTCTGGTCGCCACATTATAGGAAGGATGTGATTGCACTGGAGGGGGTGCAGAGGAGATTCACCAGGATGTTGCCTAGAATGAAACATTTAAGTTATGAAGAGAGGTTGGATAGACTTGGGTTGTTTTCGTTGGAGCAGAGAAGACTGAGGGGCGACCTGATCGAGGTGTACAAGATTGAGGGGCATGGACAGGGTGGATAGGGAGCAGCTGTTCCCCTTAGTTGAAGGGTCAGGCACGAGGGGACACAAGTTCAAGGTGAGGGGCAGGAGGTTTAGGGGCGATGTGAGGAAAAACTTTTTTACCCAGAGGGTGGTGACGGTTTGGAATGCACTGCCTGGGAGGGTGGTGGAGGCGGATTGCCTCACATCCTTTAAAAAGTACCTGGATGAGCACTTGGCACGTCATAACATTCAAGGCTATGGGCCAAGTGTTGATAAATGGAATTAGGTAGGTAGGTCAGGTGTTTCTCACGTGTCGGTGCAGACTCGATGGGCCGAAGGGCCTCTTCTACACTGTGTGATTCTGTGTCATAACATTCAAAATACTCCTCTTCCTCCTTCAGGTACCATGCCCTAAGAGGGTGTTGGCGACCACTGAATTGTTCCATGATTACGCTTGGCAAAGTGCTGCAGTGGTTTGATGTTGCTTTCTGCAGTATGGCTGACCAGGAAACTCTCCCACTCTTACTGCCTGCTATTAAGCGTATTGGAAGGATTTACAGGCTGATAATCAATCTGTCTGGCCATGTTACGAAGGGACTTTCCGTGGATATCAAGTCCTGGAGTGGAACTTGAACCCAGAGCTTCTGGCCCAGCTAAAGGGGCGCCACCCACTGCGCCAAGTTTTCTATCGGGTATGGTGCACACAGAGCTGAAGAAATGTAGGGAAGTGTGGATCTAGAAGATAAATTAAATCCATTGAACTCAGCCAGCCACAACCGTCTATGCACAACCAATGCATTTGTGTATTATAAACACACAGCACATGCCCAAAGACCTGCTAAACTGTCCTGGCCAAGAGACAATTCACCCAAGCCCTGCCTCACATGCACCTCAGTATGAATTCCTGTAAAAAAAAAGCTTACAATTGTATAGCTTCTTTTTCAGTCTTTCAGGACGTTCCAGAGCACTTTGCAACCAATGAATTTCATGCACAGAAGTCAAGGCACACTTGAGCTGTACTGAGGCACACAGGTAGGCCCTTTGCCCATTGGGAACAATGGATCTCTTTCTTCGTATTATGGTGCAGCGACTGTATGAAGCTGGAAGAGTCCAGTGATAGTTGGGACCCCAAACAAGGGTCTAGGAGACTTCTACATGTTGCTGGCTTTGTCACTTGGCCTGAGTCATAGATTTGTATTAAGATTTTATTGTAAGATGTGCTTTTCAGCTAACGCACAAAGGTTTCCAGGTTCTCGCGCAACACTGTTACTTCATCACTTGACACTGCTGCTACCAATACCAGCACCGGCAATTGACCCTGGTGTTGTTCCACTCGAAGGTTCTGTTCAGGCCAAGGTTGATCTATCAAAACCTACTACATGGATTCCCCTATCTCATCTGTAGTCCAAGTGGATGCAGGAAGAAGTTTACAGATCAAACATATGCTGGACTGTAATCCTAGCCCTCTCTTAGGCAGTCCCTCGGAATTGAGGATGACTGGCTTCCACAGGTTCTGAGATGGCTGATAAGTGCAGTGCACAATCTGCAGACTCTGCCCCATGTGGGGGCAGGTGGTACTTGAAGCGTTGGGTAAATGAGGTGTTTGGAGGTTTGTGAACTTCCTCTGACTTCACCTCTGCGTCTTTGCACTGAAGTCTCTCAATGTGCTTCGCGCCCTCCTGGATGAGCCTTCTCCATTTCGATCAGTCACAAGCCAGGGCCTCCCATGAGTCAGCGGGGATGTTTGACCTCCTCGGGGATGTTCGAGCCAATTTGCACAAAGCAAGTTCCTACAAACAGCATTGTGGTAATGGCCAGATGGTTTTTTTTTCCCGTTATTGCTTCAGGGATAAACATTGGCCAGGGCAACACTGTTCTTCAAATAGTGCCATGGAGTCTTATACATCAACAATATTTGAAAGGGGTGAAGGGGCTTTAATTTAATGTTTCGTTTGGAAGACAGCACCTCAGAGAGTGCAGCATCTCTTACCAATGCACTGAAGTGTCAGCCTAGATTACACAGTTAACCCTCTACAGTGGGACTTGAACCCACGATGTTCTGATGAGAGGCAAGAGTACTACCAACTGAGCCACAGCTGACACCTCATAGCCTAAATGGCTTATCACTTCAGGTTTATCTAACCTTGTTTACTTTTCTCAGGCTTGGCTGGGCCTTGTACTGTAGCTTTTCACCCAACGGCCAAAAAAGTGCATTTCAAAACTCTACACAGGTGTGTTCAAGGTCCATGAGCATATGGTATGTTGCATCGGTGGCCACAGGTAAAGTTTACATCCAGTTTTCCATTCATTCACAACGACTTGAGTTGCTGATCTAACAGCATTTTAACTTGAGGTTAACACAACGCATAGACAGCAGCCTCAAAAACAGCCGCCTCCAGACCCATACAAAGTGAAACAGGAGAAACCAGCTACTTAAGAAATACAAGAGAAAGCATAGCTGACATATCTGAGCTCTGTGGGCCAGACTGACAGAAACTCCCCACAGATAATGAGCTACCGTTTGAATACCCACGATCCACTGTGACCAAACTGCAGAAGCAATAGAAGCTAAATTTATTAGTTAGGGTTTCTCCGTTAAGCATAAATGTGCGATGGGAACCAATGGGGCAATAGTTCGAATACCAGCCCCACTGCCTCTCAGGTATTAGCAAGGTTACAATTTAGCAACATGGGAGGAACCCAATCCAGTTAATGAGTGGTGGTGGGTGTGTTACACTTCACTCAGGAAGCCCGAATTGCTGTGGTAATATACAATTTTACATGCATGTTGTGGTCTGGTGCTATGGATAGCGATGGTGAAGGCTCCAACATTCTTCCATCACATAGCTGAGCAGGAATCTCTCCCGCTCTTACCACCTGCCGTAGGCATGCGTTGGAAGGATTTTCAGTTTGATACTCACCTGTTTGGCCTTGTTGCAAACGCACCTTCAAGTCCTGGGGTAGGACTCGAGCCCAGAGCTTCTAGCTCAGGGACAGGGACACTACCCACTGCGCCACAAGGTCACCTCTGCCAACCAAAACACGTGCAGCAGAATCTCTCTCAATCGGCACGTGAAATGTAAAGTCATGTCCAAAAAGAGTATCAATCCAAAAGAGCACATTGAGCCCCCACTGATCTCAGCCAATACGGCAATCCACGTACAGCCTATGTCAGCTGTGGCTCAGCTGGTAGTGCTCTTGCCTCTGAGTTACAAGATTCCTGGTTCAAGTCCCTGGTTCAAGCACAAAAATCTCTGCTGCTGCTCCAGGGCAGCACTGAAAAATCATCTGATCATTATCACGTTGCTGTGTGTGTGGGAGCTTGCTGTGCACAAACTGGCAGCCACATTTCCTACATTACAACAGTGAATACACTTCAAAAAAAAATACTTCATTGGCTGTAAAGTGCTTTGAGGTGTCTGGAGGTTGTGAAAGGTGCTATATGAATGCAGGCTTTTTTTTTAAAAAGGCCATCATGGGCTAGTAGCAACAATGAAACTCAAGCTAAACGGGCTCACATTCCTCAGTCACATATAAACAGACCATTCTTTGTAATCCACAATCCATTAACGCTCAGTTGAGATGACAGTGAAACACGAATGCAGCTCTGAACTAGCCAGTTGAGTTCGTTTTACAGGGCAGAAGGAAGAATGTACTTTTTTTAACTTCAGTGCATCAAGCAGCAGATTAGTTTGTTTTTTGGTCATTCTTTGTTCTGCTCAAAGAGCGACGAACGTTGCTGCTGCCAAGTAAATATTTTCCAGCTCTCGGTGCCCAGTCAGCACCAAGTTCCCCCAGTTAGCATGTGGTTAAATGCAGGAAAAAATGCTCCATCTACTCTGCTCTGCTCCAGAAGATCAAAGCTTTACTGCACCAGGGCAAATTCGTCCCACAGCCATACATTTTGGCCAACCCCGGCGCGGAGGGGGGGGAGGGGGGGGGTGGCAATTGCACGCGGCTCCCATTTATTTTTGGCCAGACACGTTTCATTTAAGACGCAAATAATTGGCACAGGGGATGCATTTCTATCCCATCTGGGTTCTATTCAGGTCCCAAAGATGAAAGGGCGACCTGTTAACCCACGGCGCTGCCCTGCGCCCCCAAAGCCATTCCTGATGTAGTCACACATCCCGACTGAGGGACAGACAATTTACATAGGGCTCTACCTCGGGCCTTACCCAGAGGTAGCGTTTTAAATATTGCTGGGTTCCTATCCTGCCCATTACATTTGTCACTCATCGCAATCTGACCACAGTTACGCTAAGTAGGCTTCTCGAGCAGAGTGGAGCCCGGGTTAAAGTGCGACAGGTCTACACAAAGATTCGAAAAAACCACCCCATCGTTTCCCTTAGATAAAGCTTCCAAAAGTTCAGGTAATCCGTAATCGAGCATAAAACTGCTTCAACCAAGTGTAAACTGAAGCTGAGAGTCTGCACTTACGTGCCGTGTCAGCTGCGTACTCTAGTTACACCTCAAGGCACATGTGATAAAGGAGAAGAGGCTTCACTGACCTAACCTGCAGCTCCAAGTCCTTCTGCCATCGCTGGCTTCTAACATGACCTACCTTGCCGGGCTGACACCCTTGTCAAACTCTGCAGTGCTTTTTTGAAAAAAATCCCTTCTCACATATGGACTGCACACACATACCAGGGCTACAAGCCAACTGCTCTCTCACACACCCCTCTACCTGCCATTCTGTACACACTCAGCTTGAATGAACCAATTATTATCAAGATTAGACCTTGAGGCCGCTGCTGATTAACTCCTTGTGTACTGATTTCGAGTAAGTGCTTCGTTAACCATTTGCCAAAAACCCCGCCTCATCTTCACCTGCTCACAGGAGATTTAGACGTCAAATTAGGTTGGACACGGCAGGGGGGTGGGGGGAACTCAAAGCACCAAGGGATTCAGAAAAGCAAGACTGGGTGTTTACAATGATCCAACAGTTTTATGGTTACTTTTTACATTTTTAAAACCGGAATTCAAAATGCAGTGGTGGGATTTGAACACATGTCCTCTGGGTCAGTGCAGACCTACTGAATGACATGTCCACTAGAACATCATGCCCACAGTCTAGCATAGACTTGCCTAAAGCGTTTTTTTATGTTTCCACAGATCCAAAGGCACCTCAACATTCATACTGCAGTTTAAATCTATTTCCTCGTGAGAGTACATTTGATGCAAAGTTGTCAATACTAGTGGATCCTGGTGTTCGAACACAAGACTTACAGCCATCAGTAAGGTGACAACTGCAAGGGCAGCCTGTTCCAATCTGACTCAAAATGGGACCCATTTGCTGCACCAAGACTAGGGTTGCCAACCCTCCAGGGTTTCCCTGGAGTCACCAAGAGCCTAAGACTAAACTCCAGGAAACTGCTGCTAGCAAATCAGGGAGGAAATTAATAGTAGCATTAAAACAAAATTATCTTTTTAGAAATATTTTGGACACTAGTTATTATTAGTAATAAAGTTATGAGAAATGTGTGAAGAGGGCTGTTTGAATGGCTGTCAGAAACCACCCAACTGGGTAACACAAAGGCGACTGGCGACCTGAATTAGGTTGGAAAGGCGGGGTGCGAGGAGAATGGTCACGGGAGGTGGCCAATGCCGAGGAAAGGGGGGGACGGGCAATGTGGTTGGAGGCAGGGTGGTCACGTGACCTCCAGGAACTTGTCCAATCGGAGTCGGCAAACCTAGATCCAGAGACAGCAGCACATGCTCATAATAAGAGGCCCGAGGATCAGCTGACTATTTGGGTGTCCACGGGTCGCCCACAGCGACCCTCAGACACGTAAGGGGGCACTGGTGTGGGCAATCGCAAACATCTGGATTTGGAAGAGCCAATGCAGTTCTTCTAGGCTCCAGCAGAAGGCTTTTTTTTAAAAAATGGCTTACTTGGTCACACCCTCATCTCTGAGTCTCAAGATTCTGGGTTCAAAACCTGTTCCAGGGCTCGAGCACAAAAGTAAAGGCTGACGTTCCAGTGCGGTACTGAGGGGATGCCGCACTGTCAGAAGCTCCATCTTTGGATGAGACAAATGAAACATTAAATCCAAACATTAGTTGGAAGATGCCAATTAATTATTGTTACTGGGGTGCCATAATTAGCCTTGGATTAAGAATCGGGGGAAAAATGATCTAATTGTGATTCAGTGATGCACATTAGAAAAGGCACGTGCATAGACAATGGGAGAGGCCAGGGTTGGGGTCAGTGATTATCTGCTGAATTACAAAGCCTGCCAATGTATTTCCAAGCATGCGCATAAAACGTAGCCACTTTAGGATGGGTTCCTGTGTGAACACCTTCTAGACAGGAAAGGGGTAGATTTATTTATTTGTGTTAAATTTCAATGGGACACCTATCCTGGGATTGTGCAGCCAAAGCCAATGATTTCTATTTGCCTTGGTATGTATATTAAGCAGGCAACGACAGATGCACAGTACACAAGGGGATAGAATTTAGCTATTTCAGTTCTGCAGAGACAAAGCAAGATGGTGACTGTTTTATTGTGAAACACAACCTTGTTATCACACAGATAATATTACGTAATCAGATTACAAAGTGTTCATAAACAGTAAGGTGTCACCAAGGGCTTCCGGTCCTTTGCACTGCAAGGACCCATTATCAACACACACAAACACACAACGTACATACAAACACAACATACACACAAACACAGACCTACACATATCACACACACACACACACAGACAGACACACCCACACACATACAGAGACAGACCCATCCACGCACACATAACAGCAAACACACACACATGACCAAGTAACAATTCTTCCTGATTTCTTTCCCTCATAGCTAAATATTGAGAAAGATGATGGTGAACAGTGAATAATCATCACTGTATGAAGCTTCTGATTATTCAGCAGGGAAGGGTTACTTCACTGCTTAATTGTACGGAGTTGCTATTTAGTAAGCAGGGTAGAGATTACTCAGTGAGTAACTTTATGGAGTTGCTGTTTATGCAGTGAGATCAGCGTGACTGTGTATAAGCACGTGCAGTTCCTCTTGTAAAATTCCAATGGCTAGTGAAGAATACAGGAGGGCATGCCAGGAGCAGCACCAGGCATACCTAAAAATGAGATGTCAACCTGGTGAAGCTACAACACAGGACTATTTGTGTGCCAAACAGCATAAGCAGCAAAGTGATAGACAGAGCTAAGCAATTCCACATCCAACGAATCAGATCTAAGCTCTGCAGTCCTGCCACATCCAGTCGGGGATGGTGGTGGACAATTAAATAACTCACTGGAAGAGGAGACTCCACAAATATCCCCATCCTCAATGATGGAGGAGCCCAGCACATCAGTGCAAAAGATAAGGCTGAAGCATTCGCAACAATCTGCAACCAGAAGTGCCAGGTGCACGATCCATCTCAGCCTCCTCCAAGGGTCCCCAGCATCACAGAAGCCAGTCTTCAGCCAATTCAATTCACTCCACGTGATATCAAGAAACGGCTGAAGGCACTGGATATGACAAAGGTTATGGGCCCTGACGATATTCCAGCAATAGTACTGAAGACTTGTGCTCCAGAACTTACTGTGCCCCTAGCCAAGCTGTTCCAATACAGCTACAACGCTGGCATCTACCCGGCTATGTGGAAAATTGCCCAGGTATGTCATGTACACAAAAAGCAGGACAATTACAACACAGCCAATTACTGCCTCATCAGTCCACTCTCCATGGACTGCAGTGGTTCAAGGAGGCAGCTCACTGCCACCTTCTCAAGGGTAATTAGGGATGGGCAATAAATGCTGGCCAAACAAGCAACGCCCATATCCCATGAATGAATAAAAAAAATCTCCAACGCAGCACCGAGGGAATGCCGCACTGCCAGGGGTGCCACCCACCAGGTGGGGCATATAAACCAAACAACCATCTGCCCTCTCAGGTAGATGCTAAACCTCCCATGGCAATTATTTCAAAGAAGGGCAGGGGAGTTCTCCCCAGTGTCCTGGCCAACATCCATCCCTCAATCAACACCCCAAAACAGTTCCTTTGGCCATTGTCGGGCTGGTGTTCCTGGGAGCCTACTGTGCACAAATTGGCTGTCATATTTCCTACATCACAACAGTGATCAAAAAAGATCAAAAAAGTTGTTCATTGGTGTGAAACATTATGGGATGTCCTAAGGTCGTGAAAGGTAATATATAAGTCCAAGTCTTTCTGATTTTTACTTTATACAATGCCAGGTTGTGCGATGTGTTGTGAAGGGTGTGCCTCTCTCAACCCCCAGATTACCATGGGCACACGTGCTTTTTATAATTATTGGCGTATGTTGAGGGCATTAACCACAGCAGGTCAGACAGGTTACTCACTCAATGAGGGCCGGCGTCACAATCTTTTAACTTTCCTCAGCCACTCAGTGGGCTGTGCTTTTCCCAGTACAGGGTGACATCATTGAGAAACCCACGCTCTGCTGCCCAGTAATAACTTAATTGTACAAAACACACCACTCTGTGCTAGAAAATAGGACAAATGTGTGGCAGTAGAATGGATGACTCATAGCTGTGTGTTTGCTTCCATTAATTATTTACACAAAACATCCGTCCTCCACAGTACTGAAGGAGCCACAGGGCAAGGCTGCCATACCTGTTCTCCCATTTTAAAATGGGTGGCGCCAGTACCTATTCACTGCCAGCCTTTCTTGATAGCTCGAACCCTCTACCTATTGCTACCATTCTGTTTGGAATCATGGAACTCGGCCATTTTCTACAACTTCCGCCAGTGCTCATAAATAAAAGATGATTCTTTTCATTACAAACACAAGTACAGAAACTATGTGGAGTGACGGTGGCGTAGGGGTAATGTCACTGAACTAGTAATCCAGAGGGCCAGACTAATGCCCTAGAAACATGGGTTCAAATCCCCCCCATGGCAGTATAAAACTAGTCTCAGTAATGGTGACCATGACAACTACCATCGATTGTTGTAAAAGCCCATCTGGTTCACTAATGCCCTTTAAGGAAGGAAATCTGCCGTCCTTACCTGGTCTGGCCTACATGTGACTCCAGGCCCTCAACAATGTGTTAACTGCCCTCTGAAATGGCCTAGCAAGCCACTCAGCTCAAGGACAATTAGGGATGGACAACAAACACTGGCTCCGTCAGTGACGCCCACATCCCATGAAAGGATAAAGCAACGGAAAATATGCAAAACCTCAACGTGTCTTAATCCGGATCAGCCCTTGAAAAAAAGGTAATGCAGCTCTAATCTGAATGGCCTTGCCAATGCTTCAACTGAGGTGCACTGGACACTGGCTGGCTGTCCCTCAGTAATCTGCCCACGGTTGGGAGATGGGGGTGGTTCAGGGGTTTGGGGTTCAGAATCTCTGTCAACTTTTAAAATTGATTAATTGTAAAATACAACTTGGATTTATATTCGCCTTTCACAACCTTCCAGGGGAGGTGGTGGCTACTCCAGAGACTCAGGGGACCCGGGTTCGAATCCCACTGAATTGAATTGAAATTTGAATTCAATAAAAATTAATAGTCCGATGATGACCACAAAATCACTGCCGATTGTCGTAAAAACCCCATCTGGTTCACTAATGCCCTTTAGGGAAGGAAATCTGCTGTCCTTACCTGGTCTGGCCTACATGCCCACAGCAATGTGGTTGACTCTTAAATGTAATTAGGGATGGGCAATAAATGCTGGCCCAGCCAGTGACGCCCACATCCCATGAACAAATAAAAAAAAGCCTCACGATGTCCCAAAGCTGATGAAGTACTTTTGAAATGTAGTCACTGCTGTAATGTAGGAAACGTGGCAGCCAATTTGGACACAGCAAACTCCCACAAACAACAATGTATTAATGATCAGGTAATCTGTTTTAGTGATGTTGATTGAGGGTTAAATATTCAATCGGGATCTCTTACATCCACCCGAGACGAGTCTTCAGTTTAACACCTCAACTGAAAGATGACACCTCTGACAGTGTGGCACTCCCTCATACTGCACTGAGATGTCAGCCTGGATTACGGCACTCATGTAAGGTGGAAATGGTTGTGGCTCTTGCAACTTGGTGTGAATGGCAACACACAACTGGCCCGGGGGTGGGGGGGTCACTCATTTGGACAGATGAATGCGCACAGGTGAATGGAGAACCCATGCATGGTAAGGTCACTTTGTCTCCACTCTAGAGTGACTCAGTCAAAGCCTCCACACAGGACCGTATTAATCTGAAGGCTGACTCCTGGGCCTTTGGCCCCTTATGTCCCTCTTTTCAAATACACGATTTCTTTCCAAGTGCTTTCGGAGCAATAAGTTGTTCGGAGCAGCAAAGGACACTCAAGGATGAATAGAGTCGGCGCATTCAGATATGCCACAAGGAGTTGACAATAGACTGTAAAATATTAAAAAGAACACTACGAATCTTAAAAATAACACTCCAAAGCAGTTGAAGCATGTAACAGGGTTTTGTAAACGGTACTTGTGACAGATATGATGGGCAGAATCTTGTTGTGGTGTCTCACCTGGAGACAGCCAACGAGAGACCCTTTATCGGAAAGCCCACTGGGCCACGTGCCAATCAGGCATTGGCGAGGCCAGCAACAGGCCTCCCCCTAGATCCCAGGGGCGGAAGTCCCGCCTAGTGAGGCCTGTCAGCCAATCAGAGGCCAGCAGCTCTTGTGATCAACAGTGCCAAATGAGGAGGCCGTAGCTGCTGCCTGAAGGGCACCCCCAGAATCCTAAGGTCACGGAGGACCCAGGCTACAGGTAAGTAATGTACAAGATTATGAGGGGCATGGACAGGGTGGATAGGGAGCAGCTGTTCCCCTTAGTTGAAGGGTTAGTCACAAGGGGGCATAAGTTCAAGGTGAGGGGCAGGAGGTTTAGGGGGGGATGTGAGGAAAAACTTTTTTACCCAGAGGGTGGTGACGGTTTGGAATGCGCTGCCTGGGAGGGTGGTGGAGGCGGGTTAGCCTCACATCCTTTAAAAAGTACCTGGAGGAGCACTTGGCACGTCATAACATTCAAGGCTATGGGGCCAAGTGCAGGTAAACGGGATTAGGTAGGTAGATCAGGTGTTTCTCACGTGTCGGTGCAGAAGCTATGGGCCGAAGGGCCTCTCCTGCACTCTGTGATTCTGTGAATGTGGGGGATGGGGGGTATCGTGGGGAGGGGAGAGGAGAGAAGGCAGCACGGAGGCAAGGGCATTGGGGCAGCTCTCAGCAGGCCTCCCTGTCCGATGCCTTTGATTGAGGAACACCCACCACCCCCCTGCCCGGCCCACACAGGTTCACCTGTCGTGCACGTCACACGGCAACAGGCCTGCTTGCGGCTGGGTGAATCCCAACGGTGACAGGGCAGCAAGGCTGACCCTGCGCCTTCCCTGCCCAGAACTTAATGCTGGTGAAAGAAGCGTTCTGAAGAAGTCATATTGCACTTGAAACGTCAACTCTGCTCCTCTCTCCACAGATGCTACCAGGCCTGCTGAGTATTTTTTGCAGCATTTTCTGTCTTTATTTCCGATTTCCAGCATCCGCAGCGTCTTGCTTTGAATTCTGGTGGAGGTGGAGAGGTGACGGGGTTCAGGTCCGCCACCAGCACACCTAAGTGAATGCCCTTCTCGCCTTCAGGCTCACCACCAGCAAGGGCGGAAGGTGCTGCCTGATGGCTTGGTTCAGTAACAGCACTCTCCCCTTGAGTAAGAAATTGGACAGTTCATGTCCTGCTCCAGGACCTAAGCAGATAATATAGGCCATTGTTTCCCAACAGGAGTCACCAACTAGCCACACGTTGCTACGACAACCCCGGGTTATCCTCATGCACTAATTTTAGTCGAAAGACCCTTACATGTATGCACATAAACAGGTAAAAATATTTCACTGTTACTGTCCTATTGAAACCAGGGAAGTAAAACGCAATCAAAAAACGCCCCAGCATTCTGGTTTTGGTCTTACTATTTTACTGAAAATTCACAAAATGCATATGCCTGTGCAAATATGAGTATTGAGATCACAAGCCCAGTAATGGTGCCCTTTACTCAGTTTTTATTCACTAATCAGAAATGCAGTCAGCCATGTCTAGGTTTCCAACTCACCAGTGGCAAATGTATTGACAAATGCTGAACTAGGCCCAGTGCTTCAGTGTCGTATTGAAGGAGGACTGCAGCGTCGGGTGGGGCGTCAAACTGTGACCTTGTCTGCCTGTTCAGGTGCTGTCAAAGGAACCTTGGTGAATTCCTGCAATTCATGTTGTAGTTGGTACACACTGCTGCTACTGTGCGTCGGTAGCGGAGCGAGTGAATGTTTGTGGATGTGGTGCCAATCAAGCGGGCTGCTTTGTCCTGGATGGTGTCAAGCTCCTTGAGTGTTGTGGGAGCTGCATTCATCCAGGCAAGTGGAGAGTATTCCATCACACTCCTGACTTGTGCCTTGTAGATAGTGGACAGGCTTTGGGGTGTCAGGAGGTGAGTTACTTGCCACAAGATTCCTAGCCTCTAACCTGCTCTTGTAGCCACAGTATTTATATGGCTGGTCCTGTTCAATTTCTGGTCAATGGTAACCCCCAGGATGTTGATAGTGGGAAGTTCAGCGATGGAGACACCATTGAATGTCAAGGGGCGATGGTTAGGTTCTTTCTTGTTGGAGATGGTCATTGTCTGGAACTTATATGGCGCAGCTGTTACTTGCCACTTTTCAGCCCAAGGCTGAATATTGTCCAGGTCTTGCTGCATTTGGACATGGACTGCTTCAGTATCTGAGGAGTTGCGAATGGTGCTGAACTTTGTGCAATCATCAGTGAACATCCCCAATCCTGACCTTATGATGGAAGGAAGGTCATTGATGAAGCAGCTGAAGATGGTTGGGCCTAGGACACTAACCTGGGGAATTTCAGCAGTGATGTCCTGGAACTGAGATAATTGACCTCCAACAACCACAAGCATCTTCCTTTGTGCTAGGCATGACTCCAACAAGAAATCCAATGGGGAATTCAGAAATTTATTTACCCAAAGAACAGTGAGGATGTGGAACTCACTACCACAGGGCATGATTGAAGCAAATAGTACAGATGCATTTAAAGGGAAATTACAAAGGCTTATGAGGGAGAATAGATGGTTACGATGGTAGATTTAGATCAGGAAAGAGGAAGCTCCAGTTGAGCATAAACACTGGCATGGATTGGTTGGGCTGAATGGCCTGTTTCTGTGCTGTATATCCTATGTAAATATAAATGTTTTTAAACAATATAAATTGTGTCAGCAAGCTCTCCCAGCCACAACACAATACAGCTAATTCCGATTCTGATCCTGGCTTGCCCCCACGACCCTCACTCTCCTTCCCTCAGTTCAGGAACTCTGGTGGATTTCCTTTCTATCGCCTCCATAACTCGGGGTAATGCTGGACATTGTAGAATCAGCTGAGGCCCACTATCACAGCGGGGCAAGGGGCTTAAATGTGGTTCTTCCTGAATCTGGGCAGTCCCATTTCACACTGGGCAATGCGCTTGTACTAATCATGGACAATAAGTAAAGATCTGTGGGAGAAAACAGAGGATTTTGAAATGCGGGCGCTAAGATGTATGTTTAAAATTCCATATACAGACGAGAAGACAAATGAAGAGGTGTTTGAATCAGCAAGAACAAAAAGAACTCGAAAAAGTGACATCCGGGAAAGAAAATGTCACTATTTTGGTTATTTGAACACAGCTGAAAAGCTTCGGAGATCTCTCCTAGAAGGCAAAGGGCGGGGCAGCAGGATTCCACCTAGGTGTGGTTGGATGACGACCTCACACAGCGATTGCGGAGGAGCCACAGTGAATGTGGGAGGATGGCGCAAGGTAGATCAATGTGACAGCAGCTCTCCTGGTAGGAGGAGCTACAAGCAAGTATGTTTATAGGAGGAAGTTAAAATGTACTTTTTTATATCAATTTGAGTACAATATATTCTTCTCATCGTGAACTCAAGAGAATATTCTCTTTGAACATGTCAAGGCCTGAATTCCACTTCTTTACTGCTGGCAAATACATTGCTAGTGGCGACACCCATTATTCAGAGCTTATTAATTAGCTTCTGTGACCCAGAAGAGATTGATTGCCATACTCTGAGAGCAGCACATTAGATCACACCATTTGCCCGCACTTGGCTAAGTAGCAACAACTGAGAAACCCCCCTGGCAATTAACACAACATGATATCAAGACCCTTATCACAGTCAAAGAGCACAAAGTCATGTGAGCAGAAAAGAGTAATGAATATTCCACATCACTACCAGTTCCCACATCCATGTGTATGTAGAGATGAATTTATATTCTATATATGCACATGAACAAACATTTGGCCATATATGCTTTGATATGTATGTATACATAATATGTAGGAACATGAGAAATAGGAGCAGGAGTAGGCCATTTGGCCCTTCGAACCTGCTCCACCATTCAATATAATCAAGGGTGATCTTTACATCAATTCCTTCCTGCACTATCCCTTGACTGCCTTAGCATCCAACAATCAATCCCTGGCTTGAATATCTTCAGCAACTGAGCATCCACAACCCTTTCGGCTAGAGAAGATTCACAATCCTTTGAGTGAAGAAATTTCTCCTCATCTCAGTCCTAAATGGCCAGCCCCTTATCCTGAGATGATGACACCTGACTCTCCAACCAGAGGGAAACATCCTGCAGCATCCACTCTGCCAAGCAACTGTGCACAGTACACCAAATGTGGCCTCATCAAAACCCTATATAATTGTAGTGAGACTTCTTCACTCTTACAGTCCAATCTCTTTGTAATAAAGACTAATGTACCATTTGCTTGCTGTACCTACATGTCAACTTTCTCTGAATATCAACACTTCTCGGTCTTTCACCATATATACAGCTATTTATGCGCATATAACATAGATATATATTACATATAATATAGATATATATAATACATAGATATATGTGAATATATATTATAATATATATGTGGATACACACATTTGTATATATAATAGATACATCTGTGTTTCTGCATAGAGATGTATATATATATATATATATATATATATGTTCATGTATAGTTATAGATATAAAAATGTACAGACCTCAGAGTGCTCAAGTCAGAAGACATGCCGGTTATAATAAAAGGCTTATCAAAGAAATGTGTTAAAGGTGCTGCACAATAGCTGTTTGTTATATGCAAGCCTAATTATTATGTTTATCTGTCTCTAAATAGGATATATATCCATATTATATACACGCACACACACAGGTCACAGATACATGCACAACAAACCAAATCAATGTTCTTCCCCACACTGAGCTCGTGCCATATGCGCCAATAATTTCATCCACAACTTCATGTAAACCGTATGCCTTCAAAAAATAATTTTAAAGTTAGTTTGAAACAGACTCTTTTCACAATGCACATCATCAGTCTCAATGAGAAGCTCACTCTGAACAATCACTTTTCCTAGTTGTGTCTCTCTTTAAGGGCCTCAATTAAAGATTGGTTTCTACTGCCGTTGTCCAGTTCCCAGAAAACCAGAGTTCCCAGAGAAAACTAGGACAGGCCCTCAATTTAATTGAGCCCATGTATAGATACCGTGTGGGAAGTGGGAATGTCCACAAGTGCATCCCTCCCATCATCTGATTTTACAATCTTTGCAGAATGGAATCTCTGCAGAACAGAAGCTGGACAAGTGGGATGGGTGACCAAAGAATTCCATGAACATCCTTAACAGGAGACTCATTGTTCATGATACAATGGGATCTGCCAGTGTAAAGAGGGGTATTCAAATCACTCCACAGTGGTTCTAAATCCTCATAGATAAGATGCCTGATTAGGACTGTCCCTCCAACTGTTCTTGTTTTCTACCTTACTTAAGGCACAGATTCTTGATGTGCTACAGTGCCACAATATCCAGAAGCCCACTTCACACAGCTGACCATCTTCAATGATTAGCCAGACAGTGAGCGTTGATGGGCTATGTAAGACTTCACAGCCAATCCTATCTCTATACATGTAGGGCAATCAGCAGAAATTAGCTACCCTGGCTGCCTTTTTTTTTTAAAACCTCTCTTTAAGCTCAGTGTTACTGAGGTCAACTGTTTCTCCCTAGCTGCTAATTTGGCACAAGGATGAGGATTAACCATGGGACCTTCTGGTCTGTGTGCCTCTGTAGTGGGCAGGCCATTCAGGCATTCATATGGGACCTCTCATCACATCTTCAGAAGACCCCAAAGTGCTTCACAACTAAGTCACTTTGGAAACACAGTGACTGCTGATTGGTAAAGGAAAAGGCAACCAACTTCTGCAGAGCATGCTCCCAATAATGGCAGTGAGGTGGTCAAGCCTGTTTTGTTGGCATTGATTGAAGGACAAATGTTGGCCAAGGATCTCTTCTTTAATAGATAGAAACTTTTACATTCAATTGAATTGACTGAGAAAGGAGAGTACTGTCAACATAATTAACATGCATATAGGTGTATGCCATTTCATATCATATAATGGATCCCTAGAACTTAACAGGAGGATTCAAAAGGGCTTTAAAAAGATCCAAAGACTCATAAGGACATAAGAACCAGCAGCAGGAGTCAGCCATACGGTCCCTTAAGTTGATCTGCCCATTCGACTACATCCTGGCTGATCGTCTACCTCAACTCCACTTTCCCACTTTATCTACATATTCCTTCATTCCCTCCATGTTCAAAAATCCATCCATCTCAAACTTGAATAAACTCAACAGATGGGCATCCACAGCCCTGTGGGGTAGAGCATTCCAAAGATTTACAATCCTCTGAAGAGATTTTTCTTCATTGTAGTCCTCAATGGTTAAACCCTTAGCCTGAGGCTGTGACCGCCCCCCCACCTAGTGCTCGAAACTCCAACCAGGGGGAAGAGCCTTTCAGCATCTACCTCTTCACACCTTTGAATATTTCTGGGAGATCAGCTCATGGGTCAGTCGTCTCCAATCCATCATTACAACACTGTCCCCTGGGGTTCTTCCTCAGTTTTGGGCCAAACCAGACACAGAATTTAATTCAGTTTAACCATTCCCAAGCAATTAAGCCACAGTTTGCAACTGTGAGATTTACACCTCACCTTCACCAGTTGGGATTCTCAGCCCTGCTTTTGTTCCAACACATGGACACTGAAGCCTCACAAAATGCACATGAGCTCTGATCTACAGGAACCACGTTACACACTGGAGAAATCTGCAATGCAGGGGAAGAGATCCCAAGCATCTTCCTAAGTGGGAGTAGCTCAAAGACACGCTACAGTGGGCATCTCCAACAAACTGGAACCACAACAACAACCACGTATATTGCACTGCCCTTACGTTCTCAGGAGCATTATGAAACAAAATATGACACAAAGCCACACAAGGAAATATTAAGTCAGATGACCAAAAACTTGGTCAAAGAGGTAGGTTTTAAGGAGTGTCTTAATGGATAAAATGAGCTAGGGAAGCGGAGAGATGTAGGGAGGGAATTCCAGAGCTTAAGGCCCAGGTGGCTGAAGGCACAGCCAACAAAGATGCGACAACTAAAATTGGAGATGCTCAAGAGGCCAGAATTAGAGGTGTGCAGATATCTTGGAGGATTGTGGGGCAGAAGGAGATTACAGAGATAGGGAGGATCAAAGCCATAGAGGGACTGATAACAGGGATGAGAATTTTAAAATCAAAATGTCACTTGACCGGAGAAAATGTAGGTCATTGAGCTCAGGGGTGCATAGGGGAATGGGACTTGCATTTTCTTTTATTTATTCATTCTTGGGGTGTGGGTATCGCTGGCTAGGCCAGCATTTATTGCCCATCTCTAATTGCCATTGAGAAGGTGGGGGTGAGCTGCCTTCTTGAACCGCTGAAGTCCATGTGGTGTAGGTACACCCACAGTGCTGCTAGGGAGGGAGTTTCAGGATTTTGACCCAGTGACACTGAAGGAACGGCGATATATTTCCAAGTCAGGGTGGTGAGTGGCTTGGAGGAGAACTTCCAGGTGGTGGTGTTCCCACCTATCTGCTGCCCCTGTCCTTCTAGCTGGTAGTGGTCGTGGATTTGGAAGGTGCTGTAGAAGGATCCTTGGTGAATTCCTGACAGTTAAGGCAAGGGCAGAAGCCCTCAAGTTTACATAGGTGGAATGTGGATCACCAGCCAGGAGTTCATGAATGAGGGTTTCAGCAGCAGATGAACTGAGATTGGGGTGAAGCCAGGGGATATTATGGAGGTGGAATTAGACAGTCTTAGTGATAGTGATAGAAACCCAGCAAACTGAAGGTCCAAACACCCAGGGAAAGATGATAACACATCAAGAAGTAATCTGCACCAGGCATGAATGAGTTGCTCCCTTTTCAACTACTGCACAAAGTGTGAAATGTAATTAGGATGCACTCTACCTAAAACAAATCAACATGATTAATCAGACAGAACAGACTCATTGTGTGATCCCACATACATTGAAACGTTAAAATTTCAAGACAGTAAATCCCTCATAAAAAGGCGGCTTAATATAGTGCCTTTCAAGACCTCAGGATGTCCCAAAGCACTTTATAACCAAGTAAGTTTTGAAGCATAATGACTGTTTTAATGCCGAAAATGTGACAGTTAATTTGCACACAGCAAGCTCCCACAAACAGCAATATGACAATGAGCAGATAATCTGTAAAGTGTTGACTGAGGGATAAATATTGGCAGGACAATGGGGAAATCTGCCCCTCCCCCCATGCTTCTTCAAAATAGCGTCATGGGATATCTTACGCACTTGAGGGGGCAGACGGGGGCCTCAGTTTAACAACAAACTCTGAAACACAACACCTCTGGTAGAGCAGCATTCCCTCGGTACTTCATGCACTGGGTCCACGAGTCTCGGTTTTGCACTCAAATCCCTGGAGTGAGGCTTGAACCCATGATGTTCTGACTCAGAGGAAGCACAGATGCGAAACATTCATTCCGAGCTGGTGTTTGCGCAAAAGTTTCCCAAGTATCTTATTCCAGCTGTAAATGCGGCTTTATATTTCACACCCAGTGTGGTTTATAAGTATGTTAAATTTGTGGGCAGTAAAATGGAGGAGGAATAGAATACATTAAACGCGGCAGATTGTGTGTCACACTCAGTCAGCCAACCTCACACAGATTGTCCACCTGTCCAATTAAACTCATGGTTCCAGCTCCATTTGTCCCCCAGCTGGTGTAATTGGGACTCTGTGGGTCATCGACACTCCTGGCACGTCCAAAAAAACCCAAGGAAACTAAGCTCCCATCAAGAAGGATAAAGCAATAAATGTTGCTCAACACCAGAGAGGCAGGCAAGGGATACTGAGGCTGGAGAACTGCCAGAATTGTCAGAACCTTTGGATTTCTACTCACCCCAGCTCATCCCTGCCTCGTGGTTGTAAGGAATGAAGGCTGCCACAAACAGACAGAGGGGAGGGACAGGAGGACGGCACAATCTGTCAAGCCTCCTCCTAACAGCACAGGGCTGTTCAGGCAACAAATCTGCCCTCAGTCACGAAAAGAAAAACAACCATGTTGTAACACAGATCGCTTCTGAGAAACATCTGCTGATCTGAATTCTTTACTTTGAGTAATTAAAGCATGTCTCATCAGTGAGAGAGGCTGAAGCTGTGAGTGGCATGATACTGAAATGTCAAAACATTCCTCCCAGGGCTGTCAACGTTGCACAAATTCTGGGTGTGGAATTTAACCTGAGGAGTCACTATTCGCGCAAACCACAAAGTGGAGCTGTTTCTTGTTTCGGGTTTGTTTTCTTCCCCCCCCCCCCGACTTTCTAAAGTCTCAAGCGAGCAGCACACACACTTCAGATTCAGAAGCTTGTGCGTTCAAGTCCCTCTTGTGAACCTGCGCACATTTACCCCACAGCCAAATCTTCAGGACTGAGGGAGTGCTGCACTGTCGGAGGTACCATCATTTGGAGGAGAGAGAAACCAAGGCCCTCGACTGCATTCCTGCTATTCTGCTCCCTTGTGCACCTTGTACAATTAGGGGCAGAAATCTCCGCTGAGCAGGTGGGCGACCTGCTTGAGTGTAAAACGAAGCGCGATGATGTCTAGCGAACGTCCCCGACCCCATCGCGCACTTGCACGATGTTTCGGTCAGCGGGCGTGAGCAGGAGTCGGCAGGGCGCCCGCCAACAATTAACAGGCCTTTTAAGGCCATTTAAGGTTATAACCGAATAAAATGTTTTGCTGCCCGTCCAACCTCACGGGTTGGCGGGCGAGCGAAAAGGCCAAGTATGGATATTTTAGGAACTCTCATCCACGGACTGGATGAGCTTTCCGACAGCAATTAAAAAACTCAATAAAAAATGTTCAACTTGATTTATAACGTCCCTGCTCATGGGACACAGAGTCACATGAGGGGGACGTGTTTTTAACATTGCTAAGTTTTTTATTTCTGATTTTTTTTTTAAATCTTCGGCTCCCCGAGGCAGCTCTGCGCCTCAGGGAGCTTTCACTGCGCAACACGCACGAGTTTCTGCACTCGCCCTCCTCCGGCCCCCTCCCCCGACAGCGCCGAGCGCTGCAGCCTGCGATTAACTGGCCCGCTAGCGTGAAATCGATGTCGGGGCCCAATCGGAGGTGGCGGCCGGTTTGGCGGCCACTCCCAGGCCCGCCCGCCCGACAAGGGGAAAATCCTGCCCCAGGGGAGATGAGGACCTAGTGATGTCACTAGGTAGGTACACCCATAGCACTGTTAGGGAAGGAGTTCCAGGGTTTTGACCCACTCCCACGCCTTTTCCCCTGAAAATGTTTCCTTTTCCAATAATGATCCAATACCCAGTTGAAAGCCTCAATTAATCCTGCTTCCAACACACCCTCAGGCAGTGCATTCCAGATCCTAACCATTCAACTGTGCAAAAAAGTTTATCCCCATGTTGCCTTTACTTTTTTGCCTTCACCTATCCAATGCACTGGGGACATGGGCTCAAATCCCAGCACAGCAGCTGGTGGAATTGCAATTCAGTTAATAAATCTGGAATATAAATTTAGGGTGGAATCACCCCAGATTTGCACTGAGTGCGGTAGCGAACAGGTAAAAGGACGTTTTACCCTCTGGTGGCTTTTCATGTCGCATCCTCCGCTTCCCGCCTTAATAATTATGCAGCCACAGGAACCTCGCCATCTCGCTGGTGGGCGGCCTTTGAATTGTCCGCCAGGCCGTTCCCTCACTCCGGGTGCCGTATCTAAACTGCGGCCGTGTGCACAGTTCTCAATGTTTGCAGCCCTGGGCTGCTCCAGTGAAGTCATGGCCCTGAAAGCCAGAGGAGTTCAGTGACCCGTCATTGGAATACCATTTGGAGGCCCAACGTGATGTCCTCCACCCCAGCTCTGGCCCAACAATCTCATCACTCTGGCTTGGGAGGCAGTGGCAGTGGTGGTCAGTGCCAACGCTACACAGAGAGGTTGGCCATTCAGTGCTGAAAGAGGACGAATGATCTCATCTGTGCCGCCAGGGTAAGGCAACCATCTCATCATCTAAATTCACACACTCAAGCCCATCACACATTCACCGACATCTCACTCACTGCCAGCTCAAGGGACATCACCACTCACTCCCTCAAATGTCCATCTGGCCTCATCTCCTCTGGAGACTGCCTCCTCAGACCTCACCATCTTGAGGCCACTTGCACAGGCCAACATGTGCCCCCACACAAACCCTGGGATACCCCCCTTCCCCAAGCAAGCCCTAGCCCTGCAGCCATTGAAAAGCCACCCCCGCTGTCTGGTAGGTAGAGACCTGCCCATGAGCCTCCCCCCCCAAAATGTGATGCGGTGCTGCCTGTGAAGCCTGGCGCTGATGACTGTGAGTGCTGCCCAAAGCAAGGTAGACAAACAAACCTCAAAGTCCTGATTGAAGTGCAGCTCACTAGGTGCACGTCACTTGTGTACAGTTGTGAAGCATGCAATCACGCTGCCGTGCCCAGTTGATCCAGCGCGGGGCGATAATTCTGGCCAGCAGGGCTTATAATTATGTGATGTACAAAATAAGGTTTCTGACATGCGGCGGAGTGGACAATCGCAAACTGGCTTCACGACAGCACGAAACCGATTTCTCCGCCATATTGTTCACTCACGCCTGCCATGATACCCCACACCAACGCAGACAGAAAATTCCTGCCTTAGTCTCAGTAACGGTGACCATGAAACAATCATCAATTATTGTAAGAACCCACCTGGTTCACTAATGTCCTTTAGGGAAGGAAACCTGCCATCCTTACCCAGCCTGGTCTACGTGTGACTCCAGACCCACAACAACAGGGTTGACTTTTAACTGCCCTGAAACCTGGCATGCCAGTCAGTTCAAGGGCAATTAGAAATGGGCAACAAATGCTGGCCTTGCCAGCAAAACATGAAAGTAGTTTTTTAAAAAAGCCTCCTCACCTATGACCTCACTGCGCCCCCCTCCCCCTCTTCAACTTCCTTCACCCTACAATCCGTGGCCTTCAACTGCCTCAGCCCTAAGCTCTGGAATTCCTTCCTCAAACTTCTCCACCTCTCTCTGTCTCCCCTGTTAAGTCCCTTCTTAAATCCCACTTCTTAGACCAAGCTTTTAATCAAGAGTCCCAATTATCCCCTTGTGTGGTTCGGTGCTCAGTTTTGTGAAATTACGTGCCTATGAAGCACCTTAGGATGTGCTATATGAATGCAAGTTGTTGTTGTTGTGTGTCAGCTACCCTATCTGAATAAACTCCCTTATCCACTGGGGAAGGCTGTGACCTTTGTTAAAAACAGGACTTCTATGCCTGTTACAAGGGCCACAGATTGGCCAAATGGTCTCAATATATTCTCCACCATTTCCCCTCCCATCTTTTACTTTTCTATTTCGTACCCTCCCCGGCCTTGGGATTTTTAGCACATTCCTTTCCCTGAATAGAACAGGAGTATTGGGAATTGCTGATGCCCTTAATTTAACGCTGGACAGCCAAGTTATTAATGGAACTAATTGTGAGAGCCTCACTGTAATATGTTAAAGCAGAGCTGAAATTGAAATTATTGGAGTCAACTTAAGCTACAACATCCTTCACTGGGACATTAAGCCAAGTGCCCCTCCTGCCCTCTCAGGCGGATGTAAAAGGTGTGTATTTCGAAGAAGAGCAGGGAGTGTCCCTGCTGTCCTGGTCAATATTTATCCCTCAACCAACATCACCAAAGTAAAACAGATTAACTGGCCATTATCACATTGTCTATGGGAGTTTGCTGTGCGCAAATTGGCTGTCATGTTTCCTACAGTATAACAGTAACTGCACTTCCAAAGTACTTCATCGGCTGTAAAGTGCTTTGAGACATCCTGAGGTCAAGAAAAGGTACTATTGCAATGCAAGTTCCTTCTTCGAACACAGAACGGGTTTGTTTATATAAGACAGCCCCAATGGCAGAAATCAGTCACTGATTGATTGGGCTGGTACGAACAGGAATCAGGAAGGTCAAAGCAGCCTCAAAAAAACGTCAGTCAAGGGTTGGCATTCTTTCCGAGTTGCTGTGAGTTTACTCCAAGCCAATAGAACCACAGAATGATTGCGGCACAGGAGGCCATTCAGCCCACTCTGCCTGCGCTGGCTCTCCGAAGGAGCAATTTGCCAAGTGCCCGCCTCCTCCTCCCTATAGCTCTGCACTTTCTTCCTTTTCAGGTGATAATCCAATTCCCTCTTAAACGCCTCAATTGAACCTGCCTCCGTCATGCTCTCAGGCAGTGTATTCCCAGTCCCAACCTCTCGCTGCATGGAAAGGTTTTTTCCTCATGTCACCATTGCATCTTTTTCCAGTTACCTTAAATCTGTGCCCTCTTGTTCTCAATCCTTCCACAAATGGGAACAGTTTCTCCCTATCTACTGTATCCAGACCCTCTAGATCCCTGGCTCACCAAGTTTCTGTCTTGCACCTACAGCAAACAGGACTGACCCTACAGAACCTGCCCATGGACTTGACGGGAGCGTTCAAGAAAGATGCTAGTAGGTTGGAATCAAATCATTCCAAAATAACATATAAATTCCATTATCCCAAATGAGAAATGACAAATCTGTGTTTGGGGCCGATTACAAAAGATAAATGTTCAGCCATCTTCACAAGATGTTATAGAATGAAGGTAGGGTCGCTGCAAGGTCATCAATACAAAACTGTTGTCATGAAACTATTAATGGATATATTATTGGAAATGATTTCACTTTTAAAATAGATGTTTAGACTGTGGGTGCATCTTGATTGGATTAAAGCCAGCTAGTCTGGGTGCTTTGATCTATACTAGTTCTGAGATGTAAGTGAGGTAGAGAGCATTTGCATTTTGTTGAATAGAGCATTCAAGAAGGGGAGTGACATCTGGCACCTGGCTAGCAGAGACCAAGCAATGTTTATATTACTAATGAAATTGGTACTATGAAAGGGGTTTTATTATTAGAAGAGGTGGAATTCAAAGGGGCTGGTGATACAATGAGAATTTACATTCAATGAGCTGTGTTGGGTATAACAGATGTGTGCAGGGCAGAGGCAATATAAGATCAAAGCAGCTGTAAGCCTACAACAGTCTCCACAGGAACCAAAGTGAAAGGAACCTCATTTTGAATTTGTAAGGTAAAAATGCTTTGCCTGGTGTCTGGTTAAGTCTATGGGTTGCTGTTGCCTTAATGGGGATTAGTTTGGGAATTTGTTAAAAGTTATGACAGTAGAAATTTGTAGCCATGTGTATATTTTTAACTTGTGAGAATTAATAAATGTCTCATGTAGTTTGATATAAAACCTCCTGAGAACTGGTGGTCTGATTCCTAAATTTAGAGCTGCATCTCAAACATACCACTTAAAAATATAGGTTATGACAGTTGTTTGAAGTTTCTCTCTGGGATTTTTTTAATAACTCAGCTTTACCAACTGCTGGGTTGTTACACTACACCAGAACAAGAGAAAGCGTTTTTTTACAAAAGGTTCTTGACTGCAGCTTTCTGTTTCTGTCCAGGTGTAGGCCATGGGGAAAGGGGGATGGTTCCTGTAGGGGCAAAAACAAATCAGCCAAAGGATAGGGAAGAGCTCAATGGGGCCTGATGATAACATAAACAAAAAGTAGATGGAGGGAATTTCAAGTCAAGAACCTTGATTTAAGAGTTGGATTCCTGACTAAAGCCAGAGAACACAGAATGGAAGAGTCAATGGGTTTGGGAGAAACTAGGCAAATTGTGTTCGGGGTGCAAGGAGCCTCTCACTTCACTCTCCTGTTTCATGCTTGCAACTGCTCCAAGAAAACCTGCCGCCCTTACCCATTCTGGTCTAGATGTGACTTGAGACCCACATCATTGTGGTTGGCTCATAACTGCCCTCTGATGTGGCTTAGCAACAGAGGGCTCATCGTCACTTACTCAAGGGCAACTGGGGATGGGCAATAATTGGCATCTTTGCCAGGCACGTCACATCCTAAGGATATTTTTTCAAAATTCCACCCTCATTCCTTTTTAGGTGTCGTTTTGCCCTGCAGGGTAACACATTTTCAAAAGCTGTGTGTTTTTGTGCGAGCGTGAGAGTGTGTGTATGTGTAGCAAGTGTGTGTGTGTGAGAGTGTGTGTATGTGTGGCAAGTGTGTATGCGTGAGAGTGTGTGTATGTGTGGCAAGTGTGTGTGCGTGAGAGTGTGTGTATGTGTGGCAAGTGTGTATGCGTGAGAGTGTGTGTATGTGTGGCAAGTGTGTGTGTGTGAGAGTGTGTGTATGTGTGGCAAGTGTGTGTGCGTGAGAGTGTGTGTATGTGTGGCAAGTGTGTGTGCGTGAGAGTGTGTGTATGTGTGGCAAGTGTGTGTGTGCGTGAGAGTGTGTGTATGTGTGGCAAGTGTGTGTGCGAAAGAGTGTGTGTATGTGTGGCAAGTGTATGTGTGCGTGAGAGTGTGTGTATGTGTGGCAAGTGTGTGTGTGTGTGTATGTGTGGGTGTGCATGGCAAGTGTGTCTGTACATGCGTGTTAGTGAGACAGAGAGGAGAGAAAGTGTGTGTGTGTGTGTGTGTGTGTGTGAGAGAGAGTGTATGATAGTTTGTGAGAGTGCGTGTGTGTGTGTGTGTGGCATGTGTGTGCATGAGTGTGTGCGTGTGAGTGAGTGAGTGTGGGTGTGTATGCGTGTGTGTGCATGGTGAGTGTGTGTGTATGTGCATGAGCGAGACAGAGAGAAAAAGAGAAAGTGTATGTGTGTGTGAGAGAGAGAGAGAGTGCATCTTCTGTGAGAGAGTGTGTATGACAGTTTGTGAGAGTGTGTGTGTGTGTGTGTTTGTGGGGTGGGGGTGTGTATGTTTGCTGCAGGTAATACTAATGGATTCAATAGAAGGTGGCTCTGTACACAAGCAGGGCCTAGTCTTCGGATACAAGGGGAGAAGATTAAAAACATTAATGTGAGTGTGAGGAACAGGAGGTTTAGAAGTATTTGGATGTGCATTGGCGATGCCATGGCATACAAGGCTATGGGCCTAGTGCTGGAAAATGGGATTAGAATAGTTTGGTACTTGTTTGACCGGCGCAGACTCAATGGGCCGAAGGACTTCTTTCTGTGCTGTAGACCTCTATGACTCTATTTTACTTTGCACTGAAACCCAAGGTTATTACTAAAAGCTCCTCATTGTAAACTGCCCTTTTTTACTTCCTGCTTCACTGGGTCCTGCAATATGGGCAAGGAAAGAGCTGAATTTCAATTTCCCTGCTCGCAAAAAGACCTTTGATTGAACCAGTGATCAGAGTCACGTGGGGCACCACACACTCAGACTCTCCTAATGGTGCAGCAAGTCCTTTATAATTACAGCGAGCGACCAGAGAGAAACCTCCAAGACTGCACCATGAGGCTCTCTGGCCTGAGCTGGTAATCCTGGTATCATCCAAAACCAAAGCCAAAAGGAAAAAAAACTCGGAATTAAGAGGTTGGTGTCTTCATGAGCTGACTGCATCTCTCTAATCTAAAGGCAATGAGCTTTATTTTTAATGTGTAGACTCCACAGTAAGAAGCAGTACACAGCTCTATCTCAAACTTACAATCCGATCGAATGCTGGGTGGGGTAGGGAGGGAGGAATTTAAAAACCTCTCATGATCTTGAGAGAGTCCTCTTTAGCACAACATTCACAGTGACGTAAAAACAAAAAACTACTGCGGATGCTGGAAATCCAAAACAAAAACAGAATTACCTGGAAAAACTCAGCAGGTCTGGCAGCATCGGCGGAGAAGAAAAGAGTCGACGTTTCGAGTCCTCATGACCCTTCAGCAGAACTGTTGAAGGGTCATGAGGACTTGAAACGTTGACTCTTTTCTTCTCCGCCGATGCTGCCAGACCTGCTGAGTTTTTCCAGGTAATTCTGTTTTTATTCACAGTGACGTGCTTCATTAATGTTACTGTGCTCATTGCATCTCATTGTGTTTAAATCAAAACTCACTGCGCTGTTCCCCCACTTCCATACTTCCCGGTGTATTAGATCTGGAACTCGTTGCTTTCTCAGTCTTCCATTCCCTTGACAAACTACAGTCTCAAGTTTACCTATCTAATCTCTATTTTTGATTTGCCCAGTCTGCCTGTGGTTTTCAATCTTGTTAAACTCTACGCCTGAACCCTTTATTCATCTATCTCCATCTTTTCAAAAGAAAACACTTTGGAGAGGAAGCTGATGAATTCCACAGTCTCAACCTGCCTCTGGCTACCTTTGTATTTTTTTTATTCGTTTGTGGGATGGGGGTGTCGCTGGTTAGGCCAGCACTTATTGCCCATCCCTAATTGTGCCCTTGAAAACTGAGTGGCTTGCTAGGGCATTTGAGAGTCAGCCACACTGCTGTGGGTTTGGAGTCACATGTAGACCAGGCTGGGTAAGGACGGCAGATTTCCTTCCCCAAAGGACATTGGTGAACCAAATGGGTTCTTACAACAATTGACAATGGCTTCATGGTCATCATTTAGACTTTTAATTCCAAGATTTTTTTTATTGAATTCAAATTTCACCACCTGCCGTGGTGGGATTCGAACCTGGATTCCCAGACCATTATCCCGGGTCTCTGGATTACCAGTCCAGTGACAATACCACTATGCGGGGACCAGTCAGGCAGGTTCTGGTGAGGTGGGAAGGTCCCCCGAATTACCAGCCAGTCCAGGCAGTTCAGAGGCCACCTGCAGGCTTTCCCCGGGATCAGGACCTCCCAACAGCCGAGAGCCGCCGGCCAATCAGAGGCAAGCTCTTTTGCTCAGCAGCGGAACCAGGAAGGCAGTGGCACTCATCAGAGGCCCCAGGATCGTGGAGGGGCCCAGGCCAGAGGTAAGTGACAGCAGGATGGGTTTTGTGGGGTGAGATTCACGGGAGAGTGGGGTGTAGGGAGGGTGAGCAGTAAGGGCAGGAGGGTGTGGTTCTCAGTGGCCCCCACCCCCACCATCCCTCTTTCCCGATGCTGGGTTCCTCGATCACTCAGAGTGTCCTTGAACGAGTGCCCCGCCCAGGAGACCACAAGAAAACTGCACAGGGGTTTGCTTGTCATGCTCCCCGCTTGGTGACAGGCCCACCCGTCGCTGGTTTAATACCAGTGCTGGCAGGAAGAGGGCCTTAATTGGGCATTAATTGCCCACATAAGGGCCTCAATCAATGGAGGGGCAGAAAGGCAGTCCATGGGCCTGCGTGCCATGGTGGGTGGAGGCGGCAAGGTGGTGGGGTCCCATCCACCTCCATCCCACCCGATTAAATGCCCTCCCAGCCTCCAAGCTTGCTACAGAGGGAGGGCATTGAACACCACCCAAGGTTACAGGAAAATTAGCTCCCAAAGATGACATGGGATAGGTCCTCTCATGTTTCTCTCCCATTCTTCCTCCTTTACCAACTTATTCTATTGCACGAAGCCCGGCAGTGAAGGATAGAACTGGAGCCAATCTTTACAAACTTTTATAAGTTTTTTTTAATAGAGATACACAGAGTTACAAACATGCACCTCGTAAACCCAGTCACCACAGTCTCAGTCTGTTCCTTTTGGTGAAACTTGACCGTAGGGTAATTCAAAATTGAAGTCAAATTTCTTCTTCACTTTACTTGCCAGGTGGCACTGCCCAATTGTACCTGTTTGATTTGGGTGGAATATCAAGGTCCAGGTTGTGAAGCTGAGATGGTAATTCTATAAAAGCTCCAGTAATATCATAGGAACACCATCACCACCCTCCAAATCCAACTTGGGCATTGATGTCCAGGCCTTCTTCATCACTGGGTCAAAAATGGTGACCACAGCACAGTCATGGACAAAAGACAGTACAAGAGTTCAAAGGCAGCAACCAGCAGCCCAACAGCACCTTCTCAGAGCAATGGGCAATAAATGCCAGCCTTTTGCTAGCAACACCCCTCATCCCAAGAACCAACCTTTAGAAGCTCTCACACAGGACCTATTTATATTCAATGCAATTCTGTGTCCTGGCCGATGAATGATAAGGATCTCATCGCAGTAAATAAAAAACCTTGATTGCCTTGACCACTGCAAACTCCAGTTGCTCGAGGCAATGCTGATACCATCTACTTTTTGATGCTTATCCAATTGAAAGAACCTTTCAAGAGATACCACCTCTTGAAGCCTTGTTTTTTTTAAGCACACAGACAGGAGGTCCTTGCCAACAATCAGTAATCCCTGCTGTGTTGAGATCCCATCACTGTAAACAAATCGGTTACCCAACGTCATGAGATGGGGTTCCTGCCAGTATTTTACTGGCCAAACGGTTTCATTCTGAATAACAGTGAGAATGTCAGCGAAGGAAGTCAGAGAGACAGAGGACTTATAGACTGTGAACATTGGCCTAACATTAATCTAGCCCTTCACTTTCCAGCTGCTGACAGTCCTGCTGTGTATAACTTGAGGTTTTCAGTGCAGCTGGGCTCTTCATTTTATCTAGTTATTATTCTAACTTTTGTTTGTTTTTTTTTTATTATGAACCCAGGTCTGTTAGAAACTATGCAACTGGCCCTTATCCTAAAGCCTGTTTGTTTTATATTAGGCAAACTCTCGAAACAGCTGCATTTTGTAATCTGACAGAAGTTCAGGACCCGATTAATCGCCTCAAGATGCACTCTGTCTGCCTTTCTCCTGACTCCACAGTTTCAGCACAGGCCAAGAGTTGCCAGGGATCCAAACGAGCTAGGAAAAGGCTCCATCCACGCTGGCCAGCAAACAACCAGCCCACCCTCCGTTACCTTAACTAGAGTCACCGCTTTATTCCTTATCGAATTCCACGGCACTGTTTCGAAACCGAGAAGGGGAATCACCTCTGGTTTTCCCAGCCAAAGTTTATCCCTCAGCCCAACAGCTTGCAAACCGATTACCCGGCCGTCAGCACACACCGCTGTTGGTGGGAGCTTGCTGCGTGCAAATTGGCTGCCATGTTTCCCACTTTACAAGAGTGACTAAACTTCACCAATTGCTCATTGGTTGTGAAGCACCCTAGGGAGACCTGAGGTCATGAAAGGTGCTATAGAAATGCAAGTCTTTCGACATTTATACAGTGAAAAGGGTTTAGAAATCAAGCACATTTGTATTCTTCTCACAAAACCTAATTGAATGATACACCACCGGTTAAAAGGCATCAACTTAAATTTCTCCTCACGTGGTTCAGTCAGTGACTATAGTGCCCAGTGTCGCGTGGAGAGACATAAATCAGATTAGATGGCATGGCAGGCACTGAATTAGGACATCTCAACCATGGAAGCCATAGCGACAGCACAATAAGAGTGTCAGCCTTTGGCTCGGCAGCAGCGCTCTGGCCTATGAGCCAGAAGAAAATGAGTTCAATTCCCGCTCCAGAGAGTGCAGCATGTATTCTAGGCTGACACATCAGTGGAGTGCTGCCCTGCCTGAGGTGCTGTCTTTTGGGTGAATCGTTAAACCCTCGCGGGTGGACATAAGCAATCTCATGGTACTATTGGTGGAAAAGCAGGGAGGTTCTCCCTGGTGTCCTGGCCAATATTTATTCCTCAATCGACATCACTAAAAGAACAGATTATCTGGTCATTGTAACATTGCAGTTTGTGGGAGCTTCCAGTGTAAAAACTGGTTGTTGTGTTTCCAACATTGCGACGACTCCAGAGGTGGCGCTTTTGATCAGCCAGAGTTCACAAAGAGCACTAAGTTAAGTCTTTACTTTGTCCTTTGAATTGGCTTCAAAGCCCCTGTGATAGTGAAAGGAATCAAACTGAGCTCCACTATATGAGAGGTTCTCAATCGGGGGTCTGCAATCCCCTAATGGGTCCTCGAAAAGATGTCTATGGTGTTAATTGTATATTAATTTCATTTAATTGTATGCAGGTAGTGGGCACTTTCTGGGGATTCACTTGAACCCCTCATAAATAGACACAGATTAAAACTGTGGTTGTGAGGTTAGGAGGTGTATACTTGCAATGTGTAGTGCTGTAAATAAAAGGGTGTAAAGATTGGCTCCACAGGTTCTATCCTTCACCAACGGGCTTTCTGCAACAGGACAAAGTGGTCTGCCAAATCGGACTCAGAAGTGTCAAATGGTGAACTAAAAATGAATCACCAAGGCAAAGTGACCGGGACCTCAGTCCCTGTGGTTTTAACCAGTCAGCTTCAATAGGTTTCAGTAACCTGCACCAGCTTCCCAGTGGCTGACGGGCTTAGTTCCAGGATCACTGGGTACTCCTTCAGCAAGGTGAGCCCAAATAGCGCACCCCAGATAGTCGATCCCAGCTCGTGGATCTATCAGTCAGGAAGCAGTCGTTTGCTTTACCCCTGTCGCCACGCCCGGCAAAGGCGCAGACCCACCGGCTGGGCAGCGTGCTCGCCATCTCAGCAAGCCACTTCCACCTGCCGTCGACACAGAGACAATCTAATTTTCCGACTCCACAACCAATACAGGAAAACTGGCCCCAGTACACAAGGCCTGGCAGAGGAGTCACTATTTTACCCTTTTCCCTTGCTGGATTGGGGCCAGTGTAGCCAAATTACAAAACGGCAGAGTTAGGGCTTCCTAATGAGCCATTCCGGGAGAAAACTGGACTCAGAATTCCAGAGTCACATGTGTCAGAGCATAGGCACAAGAACAGGGGTAAATGCACAGAGCCCAGCACTCTTAATCAGGAGGCATTGGTTAACATTTCCCATTTCAAACTGAACCTCTGAAAATTAATTTTGGTTTTGGTTAACTATTTCCCTCCTTTTACTAATTTCTGAATGCCTTGGTTTATCAGTGACCTGCTTTTTGGTTAACCATTTCCCATCTCAGGCTTGGTCCTTGTCGCTATTTTTCCACTTTCAGTCAGCGATTTTTCACCATTTTTTTTAAGGCAAAGGTAGATTCTTGATAAACAAGGGGGTGAAAGATTATCGGGGGCAGGTGGGAATGTGGAGCGGAGGTCACAATCAGATCAGCCATGATCTTACTGAATGGCAGAGCAGGCTCGAAGGGCCGAGTGGCCTACTCCTGCCCCTAGTATGTACTAACTTGATAGCTTTTGGTTGATTATCTCACTGCTCTCCTGTTACCCATTTCCCCTTTCAGTCTTATTCTCTGAACATGGTTTTCAACTTTTTGGTTAATCAGCCCTAAAGGGAGTGCGACAAAGGTTCACTAGACTGGTTCTTGGGATGAGGGGATTGTCCTGTGAGCAGGTATTGAGCACAATCGGCCTATATTCCCAGGAATCTGGAAGAATGAAGGGCGATCTCATTGACGATGAGAAAAGCGAAGGCACGGCAGCTAAATTTGCAGATGACACAAAGATAGGTAGGAAAGTATGTTGTGAAGAAGACATAAGGTGTTTGCAGATGGATATAGATAGGTTGAGTGAGCGGACAAAAATCTGGCAGATGGAGTACAATGCGGGAAAATGTGAAGTTGTTCACTTTGGCAAGAAGAATAAAAAAGCAGAGTATTACTTAAATGGAGAACGAATGCAGAATTCCGGTGTGCAGGGGGGTGACTCATGCAAGAGTCACAAAAAGTTAGTATGCAGGTACAGCAAGCAATTAAGGTAGCTAATGGAATGCTATCCTTCATTACAAGAGGAATTGAACATAAAAATAAGGATGTTATGCTTCAGTTATACAGGGCATTGGTGAAACTGCATCTTGAATTCTGTGTGCAGTTTTGGTCTCCTTATTTAAGGAAAGATGTAAATGCTTTGGAGTAAGTTCAGAGGAGGTTCACTAGATTGATACCTGGAATGAGTGGGTTGTCTTATGAGGAAATGTTGGACAGACTGGGCTTGTTTCCACTGGAGTTTAGAAGAGTGAGGGGTGACTTGATTGAAGTATATAAGATCCTGAACGGCCTTGACAAGGTGGATGTGGAAAGGATATTTCCTCTTGTGGGTGAGTCCAGAACTAGGGGCCACTGTTTTAAAATTAGGGGTCGCCGCTTTAGGACAGAGACGAGGAGAAATTTTTTTCTCTGAGGGTTGTGCGACTTTGGAACACTCTGCCTCAGAAGGCAGTGGAAGTAGAGCAACTGAATATTTTTAAGGCAGAGATAGATTGATTCCCTTGCCTAACAAGAATCTAAGGTTATTTTGGGGTGGGGGGGGGGGTAGCTGGGAACGTAGAGCTCGACACAGAAACAGATCAGCCATGATCTTATGGAATGGGGAAGCAGGTTCGAGGGGCCGAATGGCCTACTTATGCTCCTATTTTGTATATTCATACAAAACACACAAAACTTCAGGGGTAGATGCTAAGAAAATGTTTCCCCTGGCTGGATCTGAGAGATCATCGACTTGAAACGTTAACTCTGTCTCTCTCTCTCCAAGGATGCTGCCTGACCTGCTGAGTATTTCCAGAATTTTCTAAGTTTACGCCAGTCTGTCTCAGCTGGAGCAGAAAGATCCATTGAAACAGGAGTAGGTTATTTAGCCCCTTGAGTCTGTTTCGCCATTTGATAAGATCATGGCTGATCTGCAACCTAACTCCATGTGCGTTCTGCTACCTCATATCCTTTAATATTTTCGGTTAACCAAAAAGTCATGGGTTCAAACCCTACTGCAAGGGGATTGGAATACAAGAATAAATAAGTCTTGCTACAATTGTACAGGGTCTTGGCGAGACCACTTCTGGAATACTGTGTGCAGTTTTGCTCTACACACTTATAGGATGTACTTGCATTGGAGACGGTACAGCGGAGGTTCACCAGATTGGTCCCTGGGATGAGTGGGTTGCCCTATGATGAGAGGCTGAATAAATTGGTCTTATATTCTCTGGAGTTTAGAAGAATGAGAGGTGGTCTTGAAACCTACAAAATTCTTGTGGGGGGTGGTTTGACAGGGTAGATGTTGAGAGGTTGTTTCTGCCAGTTGGGGAGTCTAAAACACAGGCACACGGGGGCACAGTCTCAGGATAAGGGGCCAATCATTTAGGGCTGAGATGAGGAGAAATTACTTCACTCAAAGGGTTGTGGATCTTTGGAATTCTCTACCCTAGAGGGTTGTGGATGCTCCATCATTGAATACATTTAAAGCTGGGACAGACAGGTTTTTGGTGCCTCAGGGAGTTAAGGGATATGGGGAGCAGGCAGGGGAATGGAGTTGAAGCCCAAGATCAGCCAGGATTGTTTTGAATGGCAGAGTAGGCTCGAAGGGCCATGTGGTCTACTCCTGCTCGTATTTCCTGTGGTCTTGTACTCCAGTACCTGAGGTGTAAACTTCACTGAGGCTCTGTCGGATTCTCAAAGGTGCCACCCCTGAGATGAGACGTTCAACCAAAGATCCGTCCGCTTTCTAATTGCTCCATTCGAAGAGAGGCAGGTAATGATCTGGGACTTGCTGTGTAAGGGGGGCGGGGGGGGGGTGGAAATGGAGATGATCAATTATTTGGGTGGGCACTCAAGGGAATTAAACTTGCAGGGCTAGGGAAGTAGAGCAGGGGAGCGAGAGTGACTGGGTTGCTCGATGGGCCGAATGACCTTCCTCTGTGCCGACTCCATGATGAATAGTTTTCCTGGTTCAACCAACCACAGTTCAAATCTTCTTATTCTGAGGAAAGGACCTACCATGTTTGACCCACTTACTGGTGAGAATATGCAAAAGAGAAATAATTCTTGCACATGGACTGTGCTGAGATTTGTCCGAGGCCATGCTCAGTTGCTATATAAATGCAATGCAAGCTCTTACATCCATGTTCAAAGAACTGAAGCTGCACTTCCTTGAGCAGGCCACTGGATGGCACTCAAAGGCTGACCAGGTATCACTGGATTGAAACTTGAATCAGGCAAAATAGGATCACTCTTGATTAACGGGGTGAGATTTAAAAAATTTGCAGGGCCCGCCATTATGCATAAAAGACCACATTCCGTACAGAGTGGAATGCCTTCAGTGGGAGTGTGCAGGTTGGACAGCAAGAGGCCTTTCCGCCCATCGAGCCCATGCTGACTCTTTCAAAGAACAGCTCAATTACTCTCACTCCCCTGCTCTTCCTTTCTAATACTCCTACAGTTCTTTTCCTTTCCAATTCTCTTCTGAAGGTTTTCTGCTGAATCTGCTCCCACTGTCCTTGTAGGCAGCACATCCCAGACCATAACTACTAGCAGCTGATTTAGTCACTCTTCCCTGTGAGTTTTTTGCTGGCTCATATTTGCGGAGCGGTGAGGGATATGCAATCTCCCTGTGAGTATGTGTTTGTTGAAAGTTTTTCTCCGGACCCAATGTTACACACTGATGTGATTAAGTGGAATGTACAAACAGCTGGAAATGGAACTCTAAATCTTTAACCACAACAGGACGAACCACAGGAGGGTCTGTGCTGGACAACTTTAATCAGGTCACTGGATACAGAAAATCAGACAGTGTCCTCAAGAGTATTTCACCAGCAGCCAGTGTAAAACAACTTGAGGGTCCTCACTGTCAGCCATCCTGTGTAAAGCTGTGCGAGTACCATCCTGCCTTCCTGCCACCCACCCTCCCATCTGCTCCCACATCAGGCAGGAGCACAGTTGTCTTGACACTAATATAGATGAATCCCTCAGATGATAGTTCAGTGGTGTGAAGTTCTTGGGTTACATATTCGGTTATATGTCCAGCAAGAGGCATTTAGAACTATTTGAGCTGATCAGCATGAATCCTTTATTATCCCTTCCTAGAAGATTTCCTCTGCTGGTACATGTGTTTGTGGTAGCCTCAAGTGGACAAAATGCACAATGCAATTTTCAATACGCTACAAGTGGTGTTTTTTTTCCCCCCAATTCATTTATGGGATGCAGGCTAGGCCAGCATTTATGGCTCATCCCTAATTGCCCTTGAGGTGGTGGTGGTGAGCTGCCTTCTTGAACCACTGCAGTCCATGTGGTGTAGGTACACCCACAGTGCTGTTAGAGAGGGAGGGATAATCAGAGAGTCCTGACTGAATAGCGATGGCGAACATAGTTTGTATCAGCATCGTCCGCCAACCTTGTGTGTGCGCTCTGAAATCTGCTATTGAAGATGAAAACCACTTTGGGGCATCTTTTAACATTACATAGGATTGCATTACATTCATGGGATATACAGCACAGAAAACAGGCCATTCAGCCCAATGAGTCCATGCCAGTGTTTATACGCAACTCGAACATCCTCCCATAGTTCCTCATTTAATCTACTATTGTAACCCTCTATTCCCTTCTCCCTCATATGCTTGTCTAGCTCCTCCTTAAAGGCATCGATACGATTCACTTCAACCACTTCCTGTGGGAGCAAGTTCCAAAATCTTCCCGCTCTCCGGGTAAAGGAGTTGCTTCTGAATTCCCTATTGGATTTCTTGTTGACTATCTTATATTGGTGGTCTCTAGTTCTGCTGTTCCCCACAGGGGGGAAACATTCTCTTTGTATCCATTCAATCAAAACCTTTGAGGTTCGTAAAGACCTCAGTGAGGTCACCCTCTCAGCCTTGTTTTTTTCCAAGAGGGAAGAGACCCAGCCTGTCGATCCTTTCCTGATATGTATACCTGGACATTGCTGTAAATCTCCTCTGAACCCTACGCAGTGCCTCTCTGTCCTTTTCATAATAGGGCAACCAGAACTGCACAAACTTTCCTATTTTTCAAGTCTATTCCTCTAGAAATAAACCTAGTTCTTGGTTTGTTTTTTTTTAAATGGCTTTGCTGTCCTGCGGCGCAACTTTTAGCGATTGGTTTATTTGTACTCCAAGGTCCTTTTATTCCTCTACACTGCCTTCCAAGCAATAAGTGACCTCCCTATTCTTCCTACCGAAAACTGTTGTCCAGAATCTCTTCTGGTGGAGTAGGTGGTGCAGTGGTAATGTCACTGGACTACAATCCCAAGACCCAGTTTAATCCTCTGGGGAGCCAGGTTCAAATCCCACCACAGCAGCTGGTGGAACTTAAATTTGATTAGTAGATTAAAATCTGGAATTGGAAGCTAGTCTCAGTAATGATGACCATGAAGCTATTATCAATTGCTGTAAAAAATAAACCCATCCGGTTGACTCATGCCATTTAGAGAAGGAAATCTGCTGTCCTTACCTGGCCTGGCCTGCGTTTGTCTCCTGATCCACAACAACATGGTTGACTCTTAACTGCCCCTCCAAAATGGATGAGCGAGCCACTCGGTTCAGGGGCAATTAAGGATGGGCAACAAACGCTGGCCTTGCCAGCGACGCCCACATCCTATAAAAATAACGCACTGTGTTGTCACTTCCCACCCGAGTTGGCCAATCAGGTTTGGGGATGTATGGTGTGCAGGACGTCAGTGTCACTGGATCTCGAGCCTGTGACTGGCTCGAAATTACGGTTCAAAGGTCACCAATAACTTGCATTTACATGGCACCTTTAATGTAGGGAACAACCCCATTGTGCTTCACAGGAGAATTATTCAACAAAATTCGACACCGAGCCACATGAAGAGATATTCGGGCCGATGGCCTAAGACTTGGTCAAAGAAATAGGTTTTAAGGAGTGTCTTAGAGGAGGAAGTAGATGGAGAGATTTAGGGAAGGAATTCTAGAGCTTAGAGCCCAGACAGCTCTAGGTACAGTGGCAAAAGATGCTATGTAAATACAAATCTTTTGGGTTTTTTTGCACAAGACCAGTAACAGCCTGGCCAGAGCTTTTAGATCAGCAGGGACTCCAGGAGCCCCACTGCTATTTTATACTCTAACGAGTGTCAATCAGTAATGGCCGGGACTTCCATCCCTCACTCGGCGGGGGTGGGCCCCGCTTCGGAGAGCTGCCGGCCAATCAGCTCAGGGGTTGGAGCAGCTCTCCAGTCCCTCCAGGAACAGCGCTGCAGTGGCCGGAAGAGGCACTGCAAGAAGCTTCCTGACCCCTAAGTACAAGGAAGCGGAGAAATAGTTAAGTGGCAGGGGTATGGGCGGGGAAGAGAGGGGAGGGCCTGGGGGAGATGCGAGGTGGGGGGGGGGCGATCGGGGTCTCGGGGATGGACCGGGTTGGTTGAGGGGGGGGGGGGGGCGGGGGGTCCGCAGGTCACCGAGCCTTAAGGGGAGGGCGCCCCCAGTCAGAAGGGAGCTCCTCCTGATGGAGGTGCCCCCCTCCCACCCCACCCAGCTTCCTGCTCGAGATCGAACTCCCTTCATTTTCATGGGAAAACCCATCCGTGCGATTTCATGTTCCCCTCCTCCTCAGGACCCAGGGTGGGATGGGCATAAAATTCTGGCCCCTGAATCTTCCCCCAACCCCCCGCCGATACTGGGTAACCGGATAACAGCTGGAATCTCCCCCTTACTCAGGACAGTCTATAAATTCCTCTTTCCAGGTTCACAGCAGAAGGCGCTTTCTCTGCCAGAGGTGATTTGGCTCTGAATTAAATCCAGACTGAAGCCTCTCAGTAAAAGCCGAGTCCACTGTCATCAGCTGAATGTAGGAACATTCATGGCCCAGCATAACCTTAATTCAGCGGCTTTGAGAGGCACACTTTAATCGCTGGGCTTGTGAATGGACACCAGACACATTCACTGGGTGTCAAATATAGGGTAGAGCCATAGACCGGAGCTGTGAACCTTCCGGAAACCAGCAGCAATTAGAAGTATCTAACTGCTACGGTCAGAATGTGAAATCCACAGGGACTCCACTTTCACACCCGAATCAAACTGTTCCCAGTCTAATTCCCATTCTGCCCAGTGTTACACTTTGGGACCTGGATTCTCATTCACAGTGTGATGCCACCTTCCCCCGGCCAGCAGGATACAGCATCCCTCAGTCACCTGTTGCTGGTAGTTAAACGTGACGTTCATAGAAACTAGGAGCAGGAGTAGGCCATTCGGCCCTTCGAGCCTGCTCCGCCATTCATTGTGATCATGGCTGATCATCCAACTCAATAGCCTGCTCCCGCTTTCTCCCCATATCCTTTGATCCCTTTCACCCCAAGAGCTATATCTAACTCCTTCTTGAAAACATACAATGTTTTGGCCTCAACTACTTTCTGTGGTAGCGAATTCCCCAGGTTCACCACTCTCTGGGTGAAGAAATTTCTCCTCATCTCATCTCATTCTCCTGGTTTAACATTGCTGAAAAGCAGTTTCGGCTCTGTACCAACACTAATCATGCATTGGCAAGGAGCATAAAGCAGCCAGAATCAGATCAACTTTCCTGGTTTGAATTTCCAGCGACTTTGATGGGAGCAGTAATCAGGAAAGGCCTGAAACAGGCGGCCTATTGCATATCGCCTGTTCTACATAACAGCCCCAACTGTTTACTATGGGTGTTGGTGTCAATGTGATTTGCCTCTGATATGCAGTGGCTGGTGGAAACAAGAATTCTTAAAAATCACTTAGGAAATCTTCATCCTTCTACCTCCCTCTGGGTTATATGCCCAATGTCACTAATCACACCCATGGTAAATGGCCCAATAAGAGATGGTGTGAAGGGTTGGGGAGACTGAAGTCAAAGGGTGGAAGTGGAACTGAATGTAGGGGAGTGGGGATAGCGGGGGTGGGGAGTGGGGATGGCGGGGGGGTGGGGAGTGGGGATGGCGGGGGGGTGGAGTGGGGATGGCGGGTGGGGAGTGGGGATGGCGGGGGGGTGGGGAGTGGGGATGGCGGGGGGGTGGAGTGGGGATGGCGGGTGGGGAGTGGGGATGGCGGGGGGGTGGGGAGTGGGGATGGCGGGGGGGGGGAGTGGGGATGGCGGGGGGGGGGGAGTGGGGATGGCGGGGGGTGGAGTGGGGATGGCGGGTGGGGAGTGGGGATGGCGGGGGGTGGAGTGGGGATGGCGGGTGGGGAGTGGGGATGGCGGGGGGTGGAGTGGGGATGGCGGGTGGGGAGTGGGGATGGCGGGGGGGTGGGGAGTGGGGATGGCGGGGGGGGGGAGTGGGGATGGCGGGGGGGGGGAGTGGGGATGGCGGGGGGTGGAGTGGGGATGGCGGGTGGGGAGTGGGGATGGCGGGGGGGTGGGGAGTGGGGATGGCGGGGGGGGGGAGTGGGGATGGCGGGGGGGGGGAGTGGGGATGGCGGGGGGGGGAGTGGGGATGGCGGGGGGTGGAGTGGGGATGGCGGGGGGGGGAGTGGGGATGGCGGGGGGGGTGGAGTGGGGATGGTGGGGGTGGGGAGTGGGGATGGCGGGGGGGGGGAGTGGGGATGGCGGGGGGGGTGGAGTGGGGATGGTGGGGGTGGGGAGTGGGGATGGCGGGGGGGGGGAGTGGGGATGGCGGGGGGGGGGGAGTGGGGATGGCGGGGGTGGGGAGTGGGGATGGCGGGGAGTGGGGATGGTGGGGAGTGGGGATGGCGGGGGGGGGGAGTGGGGATGGCGGGGGGGGGAGTGGGGATGGCGGGGGGGGTGGAGTGGGGATGGTGGGGGTGGGGAGTGGGGATGGCGGGGGGGGGGAGTGGGGATGGCGGGGGGGGGGGAGTGGGGATGGCGGGGGTGGGGAGTGGGGATGGCGGGGAGTGGGGATGGTGGGGAGTGGGGATGGCGGGGGTGGGGAGTGGGGATGGCGGGGGTGGGGATGGCGGGGGTGGGGAGTGGGGATGGCGGGGGTGGGGAGTGGGGATGGCGGGGGTGGGGAGTGGGGATGGCGGGGGTGGGGAGTGGGGATGGCGGGGGTGGGGAGTGGGGATGGTGGGGAGTGGGGATGGTGGGGAGTGCGGGGGTGGGGAGTGGGGATGGCGGGGAGTGGGGATGGCGGGGAGTGGGGATGGCGGGGAGTGGGGATGGCGGGGGTGGGGAGTGGGGATGGCGGGGGTGGGGAGTGGGGATGGCGGGGGTGGGGAGTGGGGATGGTGGGGAGTGGGGATGGCGGGGGTGGGGAGTGGGAATGGCGGGGGTGGGGAGTGGGGATGGTGGGGAGTGGGGATGGTGGGGAGTGGGGATGGCGGGGGTGGGGAGTGGGGATGGCGGGGGTGGGGAGTGGGGATGGCGGGGGTGGAGAGTGGGGATGGCGGGGGTGGGGATGGCGGGGGTGGGGAGTGGGGATGGCGGGGGTGGGGAGTGGGGATGGCGGGGGGGGGGAGTGGGGATGGCGGGGGTGGGGAGTGGGGATGGCGGGGGTGGGGAGTGGGGATGGCGGGGGTGGGGATGGCGGGGGTGGGGAGTGGGGATGGCGGGGGTGGGGATGGCGGGGGTGGGGAGTGGGGATGGCGGGGGTGGGGAGTGGGGATGGCGGGGGTGGGGAGTGGGGATGGTGGGGAGTGGGGATGGTGGGGAGTGCGGGGATGGGGAGTGGGGATGGCGGGGAGTGGGGATGGCGGGGGTGGGGAGTGGGGATGGCGGGGGTGGGGAGTGGGGATGGCGGGGGTGGGGAGTGGGGATGGCGGGGGTGGGGAGTGGGGATGGCGGGGGTGGGGAGTGGGGATGGCGGGGGTGGGGAGTGGGGATGGCGGGGGTGGGGAGTGGGGATGGCGGGGGTGGGGAGTGGGGCTGGCGTTGGGGGGTTGCGGGGAAGGGGACTGAATGCAGGTGGCAGAGAAGGGGACTGAAGTGGAAAAGGGGACCGGGACTGAGAATGGCTGGAGTTGAAGAAGGGCTGAAGGAGGGAGGGTGGGGCTGTTTGAAGGAACTAATAGGCCACCGCACATCAACCAGGTACCAAGATGCTTAAACTGCCCATAATAGTCGGCGCACTTAAAACAGTTTAAGCCACACCTTCATAATTGACACCGGAGGCAATGGCAAATTGCCAGTTTCACAGTCTAAGGCAGTTGTCCTGGATAAGCCCAGGATGGTGAAAGCAGTGGAGGCCCTGTTGCCAAAAGTCAAAATGACTCCAACCACACAGTGTGTGAATCCGGCAATAATACTGAACTGAACCTGAAGTGGAGCGAGACTTCCTAAATCCAGGGAGTGTCAAGTTGGACCAAGGTTCTGGGATTGAACTGCTGCTCACTACAAACCTCTTCATTTCGACTTTCAAATCCGACAGCCCCATTTCCTCTGCCCTTGCACCTCTCTTACTTCCTGACTGTCATTTGTGACTGGCCTCAATATGGCTATTGTTGTGGAAACAAGATCAGTGCTGATAAATCGACTGCCAAATATTTGCATGTTAAAAATAAACTCTCAGGAGATCTGCACAAGTATTGTACCTTATTAAATGTACAAGGTTCTGAGGGGCAAAAAAAAGATTCTGAGGGGGCTTGACAGGGTAGATGCTAAGAGGATACTTCCATTCCCAGGGGAATCTAGGACGAGGGGACAGAGTTTCAAAATAAGGGGCTGAATTTTGCCATCGGCGAGCAATTTAAATTTTCAGGAAGGCAGGGGCCCAGCGAAATCAGCTGTCTACCCGCCCACCTGTCAATGGCCAATTGAAGCCATTGACAGGATCATTAAAACAATTAAAGGACCTGCCCGTCCAACCTTAAGGTTGGCGGGCAGGCCAGGAGCCCCGGTGGTAAACAGATAAAACGTGAAACCTCATCCACTGGCGGGATGAGGTTTCATGTAGGGATTTAAAAAGTTTAATAAAGTTTTAGTGTAGATTACGAACATGTCCCATCTCATGAGGGGGATATGTTAAGGATTTTTTTTCCTTCTTATTTTTAATGTTTTTAGAACTGTCAGCGATCTCCCTGAGGCTGCACTTAGCCTCAGGGAGATGTGCACATGCGCGAAAGAGCGCACTCTCGCATTTGGGGAATCCTCCCCCCCGCCCGCACAGGGAATGCATAGCGCTTCCCGGCGGACGTCACGCCGGGCGGGAAAATGGCGGCGGGGCCCACTTCTCCGGCGGGGATCGTCTCCCCGCCCGCCGGAGATTGGGTCGGGCCCACCTGCCCGACAGGCAGGAAATTCTGCCCAAGGTGTCTCCCGTTTAAGACGATCAAGACAAGGAGGAATTTCTTCTCTCAGAGGGTTGTTGGCGTTTGGAATTCTTTCCCCCCAGTGAGCAATGGAGGCTGGGTCATTGAATATATTCAAGGGTAAGTTAGACATATTTTTGACTGATGAGGAAGTGAAGGGTTATGGGGGGTGGGGGGGCGGTGTTGAGGGGCGTGGGAAGGTAGAAATGTGGAGTTAAGGCCACAAACAGATCTGCCATAATCTTAGTAAATGGTGGAGCTGGCTTGAAGGGCCAAATGGTCTACACTCCGGCTCCTATTTCTCATGTTCTTATTTCAGCTCCAGTAATGAAAAATTGCCAGACCAAGTCACGCTGGGCTGGATTTGACCATGGGGCTTCACGGCCTTGCTGCCGGGCCAAAACGTGGGCCCTGAAGCCTGCACTTGCCAACAGCGGGTCCCGCACGGCAATTTTACGGGAGGCAGCCTCCTAATTGGCCGTCCATGGCCCAGACGTCCGATTAAGGATGGAAGGTAACAGGATTACCATAGTATAAGAGCGCTGTACAGTAGGAATACCATAATATCATGATACTACACGACAGTGGAATTATATTTAAAGGCTATTGTTTGAGACGGTGCACCAGGGTACCAGATCATAAGGGTCTTAGATAACAGGAGAACCATATTATAATGGTTTCATACGACCACGCAAACCTATCAAAAAGTGCCTTACAAGAATATGTTATTATCACGGCACAGTATAACACATAATAATATCATAGTATTATGTAACAAGCAATGCTGTGTTATAATTATGAAACATGACAGGAGTACAGTATTATCTGAGTATAGATGACAGGCATTTCATTCTGTGAGGGTGCTATAGTTTTCATCTAAAAATACATTTAATTGATCTGGACATTTGCCTCTGCTTTATGCCGGTGTCTGTTTTTTATTCACAGTCCATCTCCCTCTTTGCCTCCGGACTTGACTGTTCCAATACATCCCTGGCCAGTCTCCCACACTTTTATCTTCTGTGCATTTGAGGTCGTCCAAAACCCTGCTGCCCATATCTTAACTCACACCAAGTCCCATTCCGCTATCACCCCTCTGCTCGATGGCCAAGTGGCTCCCGGTTAAGCAACGCTTCGACTTTAAAATCAACCTTGTTTTCAAACCCTCCTCCGTGACCTCGCCCCCTCCCCGATCTCTGTAATCCCCTCCAGGCACACAACTTTCTGAAATATCTGCACTCCTCTAATTCGGGCCTCTTGAGCATCCCCGATTTTAATCACTGCACCAGTGGCGTCAGCTGCCTTGGCCCTAAGTTCTGGAATTCCCTCCCTACACCTCTCCAACTCTCTACCTCTTCTATTCCTTTAGGGTGCACCTTAAACGTCCTGCTTTGACCAAGTTCTTGACTAACTTTATCTCATGGGGCCCGGTGTCTAATTTTGTTTTATAATGCTCTTGTGAGGGGCCTTGGGGCATTGTATTATGTGAAAGGTGCTATATAAATGCAAGTCGGTATTGATTGAGAATATGGGAAAATAAACTCCCTGATCCTGGTGGCCAAAGACTTGAGAAGTGAAACCTCACTGGGCCTGAGTGAATACGGCCAACCAACTCTGAAATGAATGCAACCCATCCTTGGGATCAATATTCTGGACAGTTACAATGCTAGCTCAAAACACAGCAATCTGCGTAAACAAACACTCCCCCCCTCCAACGCCCCCCCAGCCATATCCAAAGGAGGGGAAATAACAGAAGTCTTTTTAGTTTCCCACACCCAATTGATGGACAGCGGCACTTACCGCACTTGAGATAATTACTTCCAATGTCAACTCGTTTTGCTTAAATTCCTTCTTGCACCCAGTTTCTTCCTGGGCCCAGAACACAGCAGCTCACGTGACTACATGCCAGCCTCCCCTTGGTGCCTCATCCGAGTGCCAACCCTTCATGTTAAGAGCCCTGATAGCAGAGCGTCAGCAGGGCTCTTTGAGCTGGGCGGTGGCTGGGGTGGGTGGGTGAGGGGGGGGAAGGATAGCACCACAACCGAGCCCAGTTATGTCCCCACGGGTTGCATTCGCTCGACCGCACTTTGGGAAGTCACTGAGTAACAAACAGAAACAGATATCTTGGTTCTGGACGGTCAAAACGTTACAAACGCCGCCCTGGCCTACATGAGCTACCGCAAGGCACCGGACTCGGCACCAGCCTTATCAGTAACGCTCAGCCCAGCAACGCTGATCGTTGTAGCATCGCCAAAGTAAGACTTGCATTTGTTTGGCACCTTTCACGAGCTCAGGAGATCTCAAAGCGCTTTACCAGCCAATTAACGACTTTGGAAGTGTGGTCACTGTTGTAATCCAAAAGTGGCAGCCAATTTGCACACAGCAAACTCCGACAAGCAACAATGCAAATGAGCTGTCCCATTAAGTGATGTTGACTGAAGGATAAATATCGGTCAGGGACTCTGGGAATAACTCCACACCCTGTCAGTCAGCCAGCCACCCCACCCTCACCCCCCCCAAAAAAACCCTGTGTTATTCTTTAAAATCGAATTATGAGGTCTTTTGCGTCTACCTGAGGTGGGGTGGCGGGGGGGGGGGAGGAGGTGGGGAGACAGGGTCTTGCTTTAACATCACATCTGAACGCCAGCACTTTTGACAGTGCAGCATTCCCTCAGCACTGGCACTGGGAGAGTCAGCCCAAGATGCATGTGCTCAAGTCTCTGGAGTGGGGCTTGAACCCCCAACCTCCTGACTCAGAATTACAAGAACTCCCCCCCACTGAAGCCACAACAAGAGATGAAAACATTTTTTTTTTTAAAAAGAGAAAAGAATGTCAGGGAGGAGAAAGAAAAAACCCCTAAAGAGAAAGCAGGAAAACCTGGAGATTATAGCAGAAAGTACAATGAACAATAAAATTTGATAGCGGAAGAGTTGTAGATTAGACAAGCGCCTTGCTGCAGCTACAAAGAGGTGATGCATTAACTTGAGAGCTGACGGACTCAGTGCCGAGCACCTGTATATTGTGATAAACTCGCCAAGCCACTTTCTTCAGGTGTGTGAGAATGGCTTCAGGGCGATCTGTCAGCTGTCTGCCCACACTCTCTCTCTCTCTCGCTCTCTCTCTCTCACACACAGCAACACATTTATTATTCCATTTGAAAAATCCTTCATGCAGAATGACAGAAACCCCAAAACACTACTTGCTGCCGCCCTGTGTTGCCTTTGAAGTTCTCACACACACACACACACAGACAGACACACACACAGACAGACACACACACAGACAGACACACACACACACACACACACACACACACACACAGACAGACAGACACACACACACACACCTGCTGCTCCTGAACTTGGCAGCGTTGCAGGGCCAGAGAAGGGAACCTCATCCCACGTTAAGTGGAATAAAACATAATAAATGACACATCGTACCTGGCCGGTGAAGCTCGCTGCAGTGTCTGGTATTCCTCCCTCCAACCCCGAGTCACAATCCGACGTTGTTACTCAAATGAAGAAGTAAGTGGCAGCCGATCAGAAGGACAGCGATGCGACTCTGCTCACCGTGTCTGAGAAGCTGCTCCCGGAATACCTGCCATCAAAACAGCAGCCACAGGAGCAGCCTCCCTCCTCTCGCCCTGTGTGAGTGTGTGTGTGTGTGTGTGGTGTAGTGTGTCTGTGAGCCTTCTCTGCACACTGCTCTGAAATCTGACACCTCAAGGACTTGCCTAACCGCCCAGTGCAATCTTCTGCTTTCCATTGAAGCCTGGGGGGGGGTGGGGGAGTGGGAAGAACAGATAATGTGACAGGCAGGCTCACTGGAAGAGTTACAGTTTATAATGACAGGGCTCTGGATTCATGTGTGACGTAACCTGCATTGGTTAGCTCAGCAGGTGGATACCAGCAAAACAAAAAACGTCAGAAGCCGCTTGGCGCTTCTGTTAAAGCAATGCCTTTTCAAATCAATTATCTCCCCCAGTCCCAAATTCCTACCCTGTTTTTTTTTTCCTGCAAGACACTGGCTCAACAACAAACAGCAACTTGCATTTATATAGCACCTTCAATGTAACAGAATGCCCCCAAGGCGCTTCACACGAGCGACAATCAGACAACACTCAACACCACATGGGGGGTATATTAGGTCCCAATAAAAACAGAAAGTGCTGGAAAAACACAGCAGGTGTGGCAGCATCTGTGGAGAGAGAAACAGAGTTAATGTTTTGAGTCGGTATGACTCTTCTTCACAGCATGAAGCATCTTCAGAACATGAAGACTGGTTAGCATAAGTGACTGGAGATACAGCCACATTAACAAGAACGTTGAATTAAAAGTTGTATTATCCGACTTATGTTGTGTATGCAAGTGGTCCATAAAGATAAAGCACTGGGGTAGTCCTGACAGTGCTGCATGGACACAGGTTGAATCTCAGATAGTTGAGGTGAAGGACAGAGCAGAGGGTGATGGTAATAGTGGGAAAGGGCGGATCCAACCTTGGTACATTGGAGAGTCTTGGAGGGTTCTTTAACTCCTGACATGCACGTACGCTCCCAATGTGACCCAAAGACTCTATTCAGCAGAGGATGTCACTTTCGCATTTAATCTTGTCAACATCTCTTGAAAAACATTGAGTTTACATTGATAGGAAAAGTATTTGAGCAAGGTACATTTATTGTAGCTCTGTGTCAAGGAATGAGCACAGTGAACATATCCCTGTGCCAAAATGAAAGTAAATTGTGCCCTGGTTGACCCTGACAAACGTCACGAGGAAGTCACTGATAAACGAGCGTGACTGAAACTCAACCCGTTCTGGGACTGGAGACCGTCAAATAAATCACATTTCCGATTCACCAGAACGATCAGTGGGGCTAAGTAATTATTTGAAAAACAATTGGATTGTGATGGCAGAGGTCGTAGACCGATCACCGATGTCATTTAAAACTCAACTTCACAACGCAAAACCCAGCCAATACACATCTTGAAAGTTTGCACCTGGAAGACTAGCCAATTGTCCACTTCTCTCTTTCAGAGGTTAATCAACCTGCTGCCCAGTTCCAACATTTTCTCCACTTCCCTCATTCCCCCATGTATTTTTATTTTCCCAATTATCTCTCTTTCCCTGAAGGTGTGGCTTCTGGCCAGGGTACAGATACATTGACAGAATTTACGTTCTCCGCCAGTGGGTTTTCAGCTGGGGCGGAGGGTGGGGTGGTTGGGAGGGGGGTGTAAAATTCTTTAGATAGCGTTCCCACAGGGCTCCCGCCCACCCCAACCTCTCTGCAATTTTACGCTGTGACAGACGAGGTCTATGCCTGCCCCACAAACCTTGCCCCTTTTGAGGCCTGTAAACGGCCAACGAATGACCCCTCAAAGGCCATTTCCCACCAGGCCTCAATTTTCAGGCTGGCGGGAGGAGTTCAGGAGCAAGAGGGAAACCCGAAAAGTGACCACTCCACCGGGCCTCACCTCCCTTTAACGCCCTGACACTCCCACGCTTAACTGGGTCCTGAACTTCCAGGACGTAGGCCTGGAATTTTTGCTCCCAGGTCGGGAGAGCAGGGTCAAGACATTGTCCAGCTCCGTGAACCAAATCCTAGAAAAAGAGGCCTGGAAATTGGGATTTTCATTCTGGGTTGGGTTGGGGTGGGGCGAGGGAGAGGTGGTGGGCAGCAGGCTGGATTACAAATCGGGCCCTCTGCCCCCAGAACAGGTGTGGAGGCTGCCAAGTGCAGAGGATTGAAAAAAAAAATACAAAAAACACCCCTCCATCCCTCACCTCTCACACGTTCGTTCCCCATGCCTCATCCATGCCACCTCATGCGCCTGTATCCACACCCCATAACCCCCCCATACCCTCCATGCCAACCTAGGCCTTTGTATGCAGAGCAAGCAATTTTTTTTAAACACTCCAGGTATTTTTTTTCCAAAAATTTAAAGGGCGGGTCTTTTAAATGCCTTGACAGCTCCCTTTCACAGGTGATTTTGACAGGTCTGTTGACAGTTTCAATGAGCTTGACAGTAATGAGTTTATGCACTTTTTATGCACGTTTATGCCTACTTCTATCAATTCCAAAGGACGCCTGACTTATCCCAAAGGCTGCCTTGACCTACCTGAAAAGGCACCTGACCTATCCCGAATCCCGGGACCTTGCCAAACGGGTACCCTGGATATCCAAATGAATCCACCAAGTTTAGATCTGCTCTAACCTGGTCTAATTGAATGATTTAAGCAGCGAGGTACCTCTGTAAACCAGTGAACCCCGGCCTGACTCCAGACCCGCCCCCACAAAAACAGGGAGTGCCATTTTCATGAGTCAGGACTTCAGATTTATGGGCTCAGCCTCGGACAGCCTCTCCGTTATGGTGGAAATCCAGGCCTTAGGCTTTGGGGACTTATGGTGCTGCTGGGACTATTGCTGGCAGCTCTCTGAGGCGGGACTTCCACTGACTAGGGGCAAAGGTCCCGCCTCCAATTGATTAATGCTCCTTGGAGCGTTAAATGGCTGCAGGGCACCAGTATCTGTGGAGATGTGTTGGCCATCGATTCTTTGGGTGGCAGGAAGAGAAACCCCACCATCCTAAAAATCCTGGCCCAGGAGTCCGCTCAAGGGAGCCATCAATCGAGGCAGTGGTTATTGAAAGGCACGGCTTACTGAGAGATTCCAGGGTTCACTTTTCAACATAGAGCACGTCAGACGACTTGCATTTATATAGCACCTTTAACAGAGTCAAACGTCCTAAGATACTTCACAATTAGGCAAAAATTGGCTCAAAGAAGAAAAGGGGAGGACTGAAAACTTGGTTCAGGGGGTAGGTTTTATAGAGAGTCCTAAAGTAGGAGAGGGGTGGGTGAGGTGGAGAGATTTAAAGAAGGAATTCTAAAGCTTCAGACCCTAAACGGCTGAAAACACAGCCGCCAATATTGGAGGGAAGAGCCTGAGGGATGAAGCTGTTTCCCAATTGAGTGGGACTGCCCACTGCCCTCACCTGGTTCCTGCCCAAATCAGAGAATCCCTTGAGACAGCTTCCCTTACCATTCCTGCTCATATATTGTTACCTCTGGGCTCTCCGAGGGATCTATCCTTGGCCCCCCCTCCTATTTCCCATCCCGTTGGTGCCCCCTCGATGACATCATCCAGTGGTAAAATATCCCATTCCCCCTATGTGCTGTTGACACCCAGCTCCACTTCACAACCGTTAACTCTGATTCTCTTTCCACAGATGCTGTCTGACCTGCTGAGTATTCCCAGCGTTTACCCTTTATATTTCAGATTTCCAGCGTCTGCGGTATTTTGCTTTTTGCATTACGACTGAAGCCAGTGTGTTCAACTTCCATCGCACTTCCATTCTCTCACCACAGATACCGTCCACTTCCTTGGTTGCTGTTCCAGGGTGAGCTAGACTGTTGGTGATCTCAACAACCCTATTCAACCCTTAGCTGAGGCACCAACCCTGGAGTTCTCTCCATCGCCACGCCCGTCCATTTTGAACTTCATAACATTGCCCTATATCCTGCAGCCTCTGAGCCTCAACTGTCCAAGCCCTGACGCTCATGTAACTCCCTCCCTTACGTACTGATATTTCTGGAGGTTTCCAAAGGGCTGTTCTTGGCATCATTCATTTGGCCGTAGATCCCGAATCAGGTGAGCAACATCTTTTCGTGTCGGCAACTGCGCGTTAATGGCAACATGGATCACAACTCCATGATTGGTCCTTGAAACTCCTTTACAAAACCCAGGAAGACCAAAAGCTCAGAGACCGATAGCCATGAGAAATTCCAGAACCACAAAGCACAACAGCATCCAATATTCTGCAAGTATTAAGCTAACTTTTATATGCAAGCACAAAGAGGGTTAAGGGCACCAACCTCATCTCGTCTCACAGTGGGATCATGGTGAAATCGTACCTTCTTCAAGGTGCAACGGCACAGACGAGGAACGTTTGGTGCGATCCAATCAAACACGGGGGCAATTTAATGGTCAGAAACAATACCGATTCCATAAGGTCTGTAAAATTTGCACTAAATCGCTTCCCTTTAAAGCACTGGATCCGGGGTGAGTGGTTACCTTTCAGGAAGCACTAGGAGGCTTGAGTGTGTAACCCAAGCTGGTCCATCAGCAGTGCAGTCTTTCGGGTGAGACATTATACAGGCCTGCCCTTTTGCTGAATTTAAATGGAATGTTGGTGCCATTAGTTTAATGTCGGGCCGCAAAGTTATCAATAGAACTATTGAGAGAGCCTCACCATGGATAATTAAGCAGAGCTGAACTTAAGTCAACTTTAAACAACACGCGCACCATCACCTTTCAGATAAGGCATTAAGCTGAGACCCTGTTTGCCCTCTCGGATGGTTGTAAAAGATCCGATGACCACTATTTCGAACAAGCGCAGGGGAGTCCCTCCCTAATGTCCTGTCAAATATTTAACCCCCCCAGCCAGCACTTCGTTTAAAAAACAGGTTATCTGATCATTAGCCCATTGCTGTTTGTGGGAGCTTGCTGTGAGCGAATTGGCTGCCGCATTGCCTACAGTGCAACAGCAACTATGCTTCAAAAATGTTTATTTGACTGTAAAGCGCTTTGGCTTGGCCTGATGTCATTAAAGGGATGCAGCCTCACCCTCCTCCTACTAATTAAATGGCTGCTAAAAAATTAACCCAGATCTTTTAAGAAATACTATCAATGCACAGATTCATGATTAGCATCTTGCCTCAACCCAGAATCCATTTTTATCCTCTTTCATGGTTTTTCTCCCTGTACACCACATGCAAAGAACTGGAGGTCTGTACCCCAAGATCTCCTAAACCCTCTGCTCCTTCCAGCTAGTAATGTAAGTACTTGCTTGTCCTCGGTTGAAGGTAAAATTGAATGTAAGACTACCCCTTTAATCATTTGTCTGCATTCTCTTGGAAGGATATGATTTAGTTAATTTTCTGTTTGGATTTGTTTAAACACAAAAGTGAAAGAAACTGGTACATGATTTATTCAGGAAATAGTCCTGCACTAAAAATAGTTCATCAAACCAAAGCTATGGATGACATCCTAAAGCGGAGGAGGAGGAGGTTGGAAATAAAACAGGAGATTGCAAAAAATTAATCATAATTCCTTGTGACTGATGATTTCACAGGGCACAGATATAAGGAAAAAGGTACCAAAAGGGCCACTTCCTCTTATATGGAGAAACAAACAGATACTTGCAATAGGGTTGGGGTGAGGCAAGGTTAAGGCCTGAATCCTCGTCTGGGATACATAGCCATCCCTTGACAAGCTGCAAAATGCTCATTATGTCTTTGTTCTTTGCCAGGACAGAAATGTCTCTCTCTGCGTGTGTGTCGCCTTGTGTTAAGGATGATGTACACTTTCGTGGCAGGTTCAACATTTATCTGAAAATCAATTTTTAAAAAACTGATTCCTTCACAGGGTGTGGGCGTCGCTGGCTAGGCCAGCATTTATTGCCCATCCCTGATTTTCCTTGAAAAGGCGGTGGTGAGCCGCCTTCTTGAGCCACTGCAGTCCATGGTGGTGTAGGTACATCCACCGTGCTGTTAGGAAGGGAGTTCCAGGATTTGGGCCCAGCGACAGTGAGGGAATGACGATATGGTTCAAAGTCAGGGTGGCGCATGACTTGGAGGGGAACTTGCAGGTGGTGGTGTTGCCATGTATCTGCTGCCCAGTGGCAATGGTTCTTATTTAGAGCACATGAACTAGGTGTGTCCAAGCGTTTGGACTCTGTGGGCAGCTTGGGCCCTTCCCCTGAATTCTAAGGATCACATATTACACAATAGGAACAGCAGCAGGCCATTCAGCCCCTCAAGCCTGCTCTATCTTTCAATTAGGCCATGACTGAACTGCTATCTTAACCCCTTTGCTCTATGTTGCTTGATATTCTTACTTAATAAAAACATATCAGTTACAATGTTGAAAATTTCAACTTTCCCCCAGCATCCACAGTCCTTTAAGGGAGAGAATTCCAGATTTTTACTACCTTTTTTGTGAAAAAGTGTTCTATATGTGCCCTTGTTCTCATCTTCCCCATGTTCCAGCTAAGGTGGATTTTCAAAGTGGGGCCCTGAACAGTATTCAGTCTGGGCTCACACTCGTGATCTTCATCTTGGTGTGATCAAGCTGCCCTGGTTTATAATTGATCTTGAACGGCTCTTTCTAAACCACCGGACTCTCAGGATTCAAACAGGAAGTATTGAATAAAACAAGAGTTGCCTGGGCCTTTCAGGTCAAAACTCACAGAGCCTCTTGGGGCCACATTTTAGGCATCATGAGTCACATACGGCCACAGCATAGTTACCCCATCCCTAATATAAGAAACATATGGAATAGGAGCAGAAGTAGGCCATTCGGCCCCTCGAGCCTGCTTCACCATTCATTAAGATCATGGCTGATCTGTTTGTGTTTCGAATTGCACATTCCCATCTACCCCAGTAATCCAATAAAACTGATTTTCAGATAAATGTTGAACAGTGTACATCATCCTTAACACAAGGCGACACACACGCAGATAGAGACATTTCTGTCCTGGCAAAGAACAAAGACATAATGAGCATTTTGCAGCTTGTCAAGGGATGGCCATGTATCCCAGACGAGGATTCAGGCCTTAACCTTGCCTCACCCCAACCCTATTGCAAGTATCTGTTTGTTTCTCCATATATGAGGCCCCGTTGGTACCTTTTTCTTATATCTATAACCTTGCCTAACAATAATCTATCTACCTCCGCCTTAAAAGTATTCAATCACCCCGCCTCCACCGCCTTCTGAGGCAGAGAGTTCCAAAGTCACACAACTCTCAGGGAGAAAATAATTCTCCTCCCTGAAAGGGTGTCCCCTAACTTTAAAGTAGTGTCCCCTAGTTCTGGACTCACCCACAAGAGGAAACGTCCATTCCACGTCCTACCTACTCCATCACAATTTAGAGCTGCAAGTCATGGCCTCTGAATTCAGTTTCTTATGTCTTGAACTTCCAGATACAAACCGAGGGCCAGGGCAAAGAAGAGATTTGATCGTGTCAGACATTGCTATGACAAAAGCTCACTGACCATGTTTGAGTCCTGACCCATGTTCCCTGCGCTAAGAACTGGAATGATCAGGAGCGTGAACCCTGGCTGAACATTATCCTGTATTCCCACTTGGAAAATCTGCATATACACCTTTTTGGCAGCGAGACAATAATTAGCTTTTCTACAGGTTTTTAGCAAACCAAATTGTCCCAAGGGGCTTCAAGAAGCAATTATTAGACAAAACATTGACACCAAGCCACATCCATATTGGGACAGCTGACCAAAAACTGGGATTTAGGTTTTAAAGGGCTTCTTTGCAGGAGAGGGGAAGAGAGGTTTTTGGGAGGGAATTCCAGAACTCAGGGCTAAGATGGCTGAAGGCACAAATGCCACCTGTGGGGAGAAGGGAGTGCAGGTTGTGGGGGTTGGTGGGGAGGGGGGTGTGGAATGGGCAAGAGATCAGAAGTGGAGGAATGCAGAGATCTCAGAGGGCTTTCAGGCTAGAGATAGGGTGGAATAGGCCATGGGGAATTCGAACATAAGAACGAGAATATTAAATTTGAGGCACAACTGTGATGTGTCTCACCCCCCGTCCTCTGTATTCAACGTCTTGGCGACACTGAAAGCCTACGTTTACGCGTGAAGAATGGATAAGGCTAGATAAGGTACCAGGGGGGTCACACAGCACCAGTGTAACCTGACCTCAGGATGAGTCAGCGCCCCTTTTGGCCAAAAAAAAGGAGACAGAATTGAAGAAGATCAGAGAGAAAACAGCATTTGTTTAAAAAGAAACACACAGAACTGATTAAATATTAAAAACATTCATGAAACCAACAGGAACTGGATGTTAAACATTTATGAAATGCAGCCAGTGGGTTTAATTTTCTGAATGTTTTCCAGCTTAAAAATGCTGTTAGAAAATGGCCAAGGATAATGCTTCCAGAGGCAACAGCTGCTCCTTCCCACACTTCAGAAATTTCCACCACTTTCTGAGGCAATTTTTGGCCACGTCTTGCTGGTGCGAATGGGACACAGTTCAAAGTCGATGAGTAACGGTGGAGGGAGAGACAAACCCTGATGAATGTCTATAAACTGGGGTCACTCACTGTCCACTATTCTCTCCTTCAAGCCCTTTAGAATAGGCATGGCTTTATAAATCTTAACAATCCTCTCTTCCAAAAGGCCTGAAGTGGGTGCGAGGGGATAACCGGAGCTTTCAGGACTGGGATTGACGGGTTTAGGTCGGTTGAGAGATTTAAGGAGCTTAGATAGACGGGCTTGAGGGAGAGTTCTGAAGAAGAGTAATACTAAACTCGGAACGTTAACTCTGTTTCTCTCTCCACGCTCGCTGCGAGACCTGCTTCCGGCACTTTGTTTTTAACTTCAGATTTCCAGAAACCGCAGTCTTTTGCATTGAAGTTTGAGGTGCAGATCAGTTACGAGCTGGTTGAATGGTGGAACAGGTTCAAGGGGCTGAATGGCCTGCGCCCGTTTTCAAGGGCTTTTCCAACCGACAGCAGAGCCATCCTGCTGCAAGAGCACTGCTCCTTAAAACCCAGGTCACCATTTACCCGAGAGGATTTACACAGCGGCAGCTACCCAGGTTGCTTCCGGGCGCATTGCCTCACCTGTCAAAATTGACATCAGAAAATTACTGGCACGCACTTCATGATGTTACACTTACAATGGTGTAAAATGCTGAAGTGTGAAATCCTAATGTGCACCCCAGTGGGTGAAGTCCCATTGGGAGAGGTGTGCAGGCAGAAGCAGGGTAAAATGGTTTCTCGTGACAATGTTAGAAATGCAGGTCCCTCTAAAAGTAAACCAGGGCAAACTTCAGAGTGAATTGAGAGCAGGTGATGCTCATTGAAGCCTGTACTTAAGAGCAGGGTTTTTCCCCAGTAGGACATTATTTCTAAATGTATTTCCATCCACTGTTTTATCTCTACCTTTTAGCCTATTTCGATCCCTTCCCTTCCCCCCACCCCACCCCCACTAGGGCTATCTGTACCTTGCTCGTCCTGCTTTCTACCCTTAATTAGCACATTCCATTAGATAATATCACCACCTTCAACACCTCTTTGTCGTTTTGTCTATGACATCTTTTGGTTATCTCCACCTATCACTGGCCCTCTATCCAGCTCTACCTGTCCCACCACCCCCACCCCCTTAAACCAGCTTATATTTCACCTCTTTTCTATTTTTACTTAGTTCTGTTGAAGGGTCATACGGACTCGAAACGTTAACTGTGCTCCTCTCCGCAGATGCTGTCAGACCTGCTGAGTTTTTCCAGCTATTTTTATTTTTGTTTTGGATTTCCAGCCTCCGCAGTTTTTTGCTTTTATCTCAGGAATGAAATAGAACTCAGCCAGCCATTGTACTGCAAGGAGTTTGTACCTGGGCTGCTTTACTCATCTAAGAGAGGACGATGTTGTGACTGTACATTCAGTGTAAACACGCACTCGATTAAGCAAAACAACAGGTAACCTTTGTTGTGAAAGTTGACACCTTTGCAGCTTTTCCCTCTTGGCTCTCAACATCTGAGCATCAGCAGAAAGTACAATCGATTTTCAGTGGAAGGCCATAGGATTCCACCTCCAGCGCTTGGCTCAGGTACACTGTAATCACTGAGAACGCACGCCTCAGAAGCAATTCATGTCCAACCACACTGAGCTTATACACTTCTAGCTTTGAAATGAGCTGCTATTGGTAAGGGGATCAAAGGTTACGGGGAGAAGGCGGGAGAATGCGGTTGAGAAACTTATCAGCCATGATTGAATGGCGGAGCAGACTCGATGGGCCGAATGGCCTATTTTCTGCTCCTATGCCTTATGGTCTTATGGTCTAAGAAGCACTTACCTTGGCACATTTATTCGAAAGGTGTAGTGCCAGAAGACTGATGGATAGCTAATGTTATTCCTATCTTTAAGGGGGCAGAACATGTCCAGGGAATTATAGGCCATTCAGCTTAACCTCGGTGGTAGGAAATATAATGGGAATCCCTAGTAAAAGGGGAGAATAGAAGAGCGCCTAGAAAAATAAAGAACAAGTCACCATGAATTTCACAAGGGAAAATCTTGCTTAGTCAACCTTATTAATTTTCTGAGGTGGAGAGAGAGAGAGAGAGAACAGGTATGGCAATGTAGCAGGTGTAACTTATCTGGTTTTTCAAAAGGCCTGGAATAAAGTGCCCCATAATAGACTAATGAATAATGCGGAGTCAGGGAACAAGAGGCAGAATGGATTGTTAGCAGCAGAGAGTGGGAGTGAAGGGTCGTTATTCAGAGTGTGGTAGCAGGTAGAAAATAGTGTTGCACATGGATCAGTGCTGGGGCCACTGCCAAGTGCTGGAAGCAGGTCTGGCAATATGTGTGGAGAGAAAAGTAGAGTTAACGTTCCGAGTTTAATATTACTCTTCTTCAGAATTCTCCCTCAAGTTTGTCTGTCTAAGCACCTTATATCTCTTTAACCAACATAAGTTCACAATTTACATTAATGATTTGGACTTTAGAACCAAAAGCACAATTTCTAAATTTGTGGACGACACCAAATTGGGGGCAATAGTCAACACTGGGAGAACTGCAACAAATTACAGGAGGACATTAAAAAAACTCACTGAATGGGAAAATAATTGACAAATGAAGTTCAACACAGATAAATGTGAGGTAGTACATTTCGGTAGGAAGAATAGGGAGATCACATATTACTTGGAAGGTGCAGCAAGTCTAGGTGGGATACAGGAACAAAGAGATCTCAGGGTACAAACGCACCAATCACTAAAAGTTGCGCCACAGGTAAACAAGGTCTTAAAAAAGCAACCAAGCACCAGATTTTATTTCTAGAGGGACAGTATTGAAAAGTAGAAAATTAATGCTAACCTCTATCAACCCTGGTTAGGCCAAGTTTACAGTACTGCTTGCCCTTCTGGTTGTCATATTATAAAAAGAATATACAGGCACTGGAGAGGGTGCAGAGAAGATTTACATGATTGATAACAGAAATGTGTGGGTATACATATCAGGAACGAATTGACAGGCTGGGTCTCTAATCTCTTGAAAACAGAATATAATAGAGCTCTTCAAAATTATGAAAGGTTTTGATAGAGCAGATACAGAGAGAATGTTTCCTCTTGAGGGGAAGAGCATAACTAGAGGCCACCAATATAAGATAGTCACCAAGAAATCCAATAGGGAATTCAGAAGAAACTTCTTTATCCAAAGAGTGGCGAGAAGGTGAAATTCGCTACCACAGGAGGTGGTTAAAGTGAATAGTACAGACACATTTAAGGGGAAGCTAGACAAGCATTTGATGAAGAACGGAATAGAGGGTTACGATGATAGATTTAGACAAGGAAAGTTGGGAGGCGGCTCAAGTTGAGCATAAACACTAGAATGGACTAGTTGGGCTGAATGGCCTGTTTCTGTGCCACACCTGAACCAAAATTAGATCCAAAATTGGCTCAGCGACATGAAACAAAGGGTAATGGTCGATGGATGTTTTAGTGAATGGAAAGTGGCATTCCACAGGGCTCAGTGTTGGGGCCCTTGCTATTTGTTGTATATATTAATATTCTGGACTTAAATGTGGGAGGCATGATTGGGAAATTTGCAGATGACACAGAAATTGGCCACGTAATTGATAGTGAAGAGGACAGCTGTTGCTTCAGAATGATATCAATGGTTTGGTTGAGTGGACAGAAAAGTAGCAAATGGAATTCAATCTGGAGAAGTGTGAGGCATTGCATTTTGGGAGGACAAACAAAGCAAGGGAATACTCAATAAACAGGAGGGTACTGAGAGGGGTGGAGGAAGTGAGAGACCTTGGAGTGCATGTCCACAGGTCCCTGAAGGTGGCAGGACAGATGGATAAGGTGGTAAAGAAAGCATACAGAATGTTTCTCTTTTTAGGGTGAAGTATTGAATACAAAAGCAGGGATTTAATGATGGAACTGTATAACACGCTGGTTAGGCCACAGCTGGAATATTATGTACAGTTCTGGTCATCACATTACAGGAAGGGCCTAATTGCTCTGGAGAGAGTACAAAGGAGATTTACAAGAACGTTGCCAGGGCTTGAAAACTGCAACTACGAGGAGAGATTGGATAGGCTGGGGTTGTTTTCCTTAAAACAGAGTAGGCTGAGGGGGTGACCTAACTGAGGCGTAAAAAATTACGAGGGGACTAGATAGAGTAGACAGATAAGACCTGTTTCCCCAAGTGGGGTGGTCAGTTATCGGGGTGGGGGGCATATATTTAAGGTGATTGGTAGAAGGATTAGAGGGGATCTTAGGAAAAACTTCTTCACCCAGGGGGTGGTAAGTGGCTGGAATTCACTGCTCGGATTAGTGGTTGAGGCTAAAACCCTCAACTCATTTAAAAATCTGCACCTGAAGCGCTGTAACCTGCAGGGCCACGGACCAGGTGCTGGAAAGGGGGATTAAAATGAGCAGCCAGTTTATTTTTTTCTCTCCTTTTTGGCCGACGCAGACACGATGGGCTGAGTGGCCTCTTTCTGTGCTGTAACTTTTCCATGGTTCTAAGGAAAGGCTCCAAGTCACCAAAACTAAATGGCAGCGCATCACCAAACATGCCATAGATTATGAGGTTGTAAGTTTGGTGTCCCATTGCACTGAATGACGGCTGGAAGACTCACCCACAACTGATAAAGAACAGGTTTGACATCAATCAACCTTTTATCTCTATTTGGTAACACACGGTGCGTTTGATTTTCCATTGCCATACCATACCACGGCATTTGACTTTAAATAATAAAGAGCTGGTAAGTGCTAGTGGTATGTATACATATATATATATGTTTCCCCTAAAACAGGTTATCCAAGGCAAAAAAAAACAAGCATTTTCATACTGTCAGGGTTCACACAGGGTTAAAAATCCTGCTGTTATGTAAATTTGTTCCTAATAAAAAAAATAGTTGAGTTTAACTCTCTAAGGTTGTTCAATCAGCTTCTTGCCCAAGGGTCAGAATCCTAACAGACAATCCAAAACATTAAGTTTAAATACAAACGCTTTAAGGGATTGGCTTGGCAACATATTTGATTGGCTGTTATGTAAATTTGCTGGATCCCAGTTGCTTCTTTGAGGACTGTATTTCTGATCCTGCCTGGTTGCAACTGGAAAGTTCACCTGAAGCTTTTAGGAAGAGATAATCCGGCCAGCGCGCTTCAGTGGACAGTGGAAAAGGAAAAAAAAAGAACTGCTGTGATTATCTACGTCAGAGTTCAGCATAGTTTTCATGGCTCCATGTTATTTTCTACTTGCTCAAGGGGATAGTTAAACTTAATAACTACTCCGAAATATAGAGCATGTCATTGGTTCTGTTCACTTATCCTTCACTGTTCATGTGTTTGGCAGTTTAATTCCTACCAGAGTGATCTGGACCCGCCCTTACCCACCCATAAAACGTCTCTAGAGTAAAAGAAAATCAAAAACACAAGACCTCCTTGCACAAGTTAGTTCTAAGATCGTTTTTAAGATTATGAAACAATTTGATGGGGTAAAGTAGAAAAAGTGCTTCAACTTGTGAGGAGGCCAAAGTTCAGGACTATAGATATAAAACTGCCACTAAAAACAAATCCAAGAGGAAATTCAGGAGCCACTTCCTAATCCAGAGAGTGGTGAGAATGTGGAATGCACTACCTGAAGCAGTAGAAGTAAATGGCAAAGATGCATTTAAGGGAAAGCTAGGTAAAGACATCAGGACTAAACGAATAGAAGGTTATGTTGATAGGGTCTGATGAAGAAGGCTGGTAAAAGGCTTGAATGTAGTATTAACACCAGCATTGACCTGATGGGCCGAATGTTTCGGTTCTGTACAATCCATGTCATATTGTCGAACTTGAAGTGGCTTGCCTTTGTTGGCTTGTGTCAACAGCCTTGTGATTGCACTTGGGACATTGGGGATAGGTGGCTGAACGCTACATATCTTCAAGTTGCTAAAATGGTTGAAGGGACAAGGGATTACAGTTACTCGGGTAAACTGGAGTTGTTCTCTGTACAGCAAAGAAGGCTGAGATTTGAAAAAGGTGCTAAAAAGTCATGAAGGTTTAAATAAAGTAAATAAAGAGAAACTAGATCCAATGGCTGAAGGGTCGGTAACCAGAGGGCACAGATTTAAGGTGATGGTGAAAGAACCAGATGCAATGTGAGGACAAACATTTTTTTTACACGACGAGAGAATGCAGTGCCCAATAGGTTTAACAATAACCTTCGTAAGGGAATTGCATTTATACTTAAAAGAGAAAAACTGCAGGGATATGAGGGGGGTGGCTGGGGTGGGGTGGGGAGGAGAATGGGACTAACTGGATTGCTCCTGGAAAGAGTCAGGACAGACACGATGGGCTGAATGGCCCCTTTCTGTGCTGTACTATTCCGTGATTCTACGAAAGGAGCCACATTGCTGGTATAGCAACACAGCAACGTGTATTTACTCAGCACAGTTAAACATCGTAAATGTCCCGAAGTGTGTCACAAAAGCCAAAGGAATGATGTCAAGTGGTAATAAGGGGGAAATAAAGGGAGATAACCAAAGGCACAGCGAAAGCAATAGATTTTAATGTTTTTGTTTGGTTGGTGGGATGGGAGGTGGAGAATTTTATGACAAAAATTACAGAGTGTAAAGCTGAAATGGCTGGAAGCTCTGCCATGGGAAGTGAAACAGACGGATGCATAGAGGTAAGGATGCATTGCAGTGTATACCCAGCTATGAATTCATACTGTGGACGATGACAGAATACCTCATTTCTATTAGGAAAGGCTAAATTAAGGCATATGCCTCACCCTTGCCACCACAGCCACGGTCGAGAGTAGCAATTCTTCAGAGTGAGGCCCGCTGATTTCATCGCAGCCCAAACTAGTGGTTTACCTCCCGTCACTGCATGACCGGTGCAGTGGCCATGCAGACCGAGCGCTCTAGGGCCCAGTCATGGCCTAAGCAGTGACTGCCCACAATGACGCCTACCACGGTAAAAACAGGTAAGTTTGCCAACTCTGAATGGGAAGGACTTCTGCACATTTTATCATTCCTGCCTCCAAGTGCCCTGCCAAGTGAAACAACCTTCCCCCGCCCACCCCCACATCTCCAATAACTTCATAAGTTACAAATGAAAAGCGTTCCAAGAAAATGCAAAAAAAGAAAACCACAATTCTTTCAAAAACATCCAATAATTTTCCCGTCCGCCTGTCTGCAAATGTAACCAGGAGATTAGTCTTGAATTCCCGGAGACTCCAGGGCAACCCTTAAGGGATAGCAACCCTAACCTGAAGCGGTTAACAAATATAAAGGTGAGGTGAAGCCATAAATTATTTCACCGGTTCCTTGAGATGTTCATGGGGAGAAAAACCAACTGCTTCGTTCGGCCGCTCTTTAGAAACACCAGCTGGCAACCCGATGGTTCAATTTGCAATCAGATTATGTTTTTGAACCACAATGGCTCCATGTTGCCTCGGGTAATGGAGCAGATCTTTCATTGAAAAGAATCTTTCAGTGGTATTCAGAAGAGTTCCACACTCTAAACCAGCATAAACATGAATGGACACTTGTGGAAATGCCAGTGTTAGTGATGGATAAACACATCACCAGTGTGCAGAGAAATGGATCGCTGTAATTAATGGATGGTGGACGTACGAGAAACAAAAGAGCAAGCCAGCAGAGTCATGACTAAAGTGTTTAGAAGTGAATGACAGACAGGGCTCCAGCTCAGATTACTGACAAAATCCCTTATATATAAATTCATTGTATGAAATAAAGGCTCTCTGTTGCAATTTTTCCAGTCTTACTCTCTATATCATTCCTTTGATCATTCCAATCTGGTTTCTCTGAGCTTCAAATACAAGTTCCCACGCGAGGCCCTCACCCTGCATCCTCACTTGTGTTGAAATAGTAACTCATTGCATCATCTCCGACTCATTTGCCCCTAGGACCCCCTGAAAATCAAGGAACTCTTTAGTTACCCTCAGGTTTCCCTTCTTCATCTTTGAGACCCTTCATCGTCTTGACCCCCCCTATCTCTGTAACCCCCTCCGCCTGAGTTCTCCATTCCTCTTGTCTCCTGTGTGATCCCCCCTTCACCTCTTCATGATGGCCAGGCCTTTAGCCAGTCAGGCCCCCTCACTCTGGAATTCCCTCCCTAAACTCCTCTACCGCCTCCTTTGAGACCCTCTTTAAAACCCAATTTTCTTTGACCTGGCTTTTAATCATTCTCCTAATATCATCTTCTTGGGCTCAGCGTCCACCTTTCTCTGACTTCACCACTTTGGATGGCGTACAGTCATTATCGAGGACCTATATCAACCGCTAAAAGCTACACATCCAAATGTGATTACACCTGCTGAGCAAAGCAAAAAAATCACTTTGCAATTAACCTGTGATTGTTCCCTTGAAGAACCTGCAATTATTGATGAGGAAAAGCCTCAAAGAATGATGGCAAAACATTTCAGATCAATTATGAAGTTTGATGAGGCTCAGCTTAACTACAGCCTCACAAGATGCTTTGATCTGTAATGAATGCTCACTTGGGACACTGAAATTCCCAGTTGTAACGTGCATGCAAACAGATAAGTAGCAGAGTTATGCCTTTTGCAAATTTATTATTTGGTGTAGCTTTGTGAGCGGTTGTCTTGTATTCATTTGCTTTTTTTTCCTATGTCCCCACATGCAAACTACTGTACTCATTATTGGGAAGAAATAATAGGCCCTCATTGGTACCCAGACACATAACTACCCACCATCCCCATAACATTGCCTGACTCTGCCACTACCTTAACTCATCTGCTGCTGAAACCTTCATCCATCTCTTTGTTACTCTGACTATTCCAATGCAATCTTGGCCAACCTCCCAGAATCTACTTGTGTGAACTTGAGGTCATCCAAAATTTTACAGTCCATGTTCTCACTCACAACAAATCCTGTTCAACCGTCAACCCGGTGCTCGTTCACCTACACTGGCTCCTGGTTAAGCAACACTACGACTTTAAATTTCTTATTTGTGTTCTGAAAGCCTCTATGGCATCGCCCCTCCCTGCCTCTGTAACCTCTACCAGCCACACAACTCCAAGACACTTGCACTTACTTACACAATTCTGGCTTCTTCGCATCACTGATTTTAATCACTCTACCATTGGTGGCCGTGCCTTCAGCTACCTAGGCCCTAAGCTCTGGAATCCCCTCCATCTCCCTGCCTCTCGCTCCACCTTTAACATACACCTTAAAAGCTCTCTCTTTGACCGAGCTTTTGCCCCAATGTTTCCCGGTGTCTAATTTTGCTTTGTCACGCTCCTGTGAAGGGCTATGCGACATTTTATTACATTAAAGACAACGTTGTTGTTGCTGTACAGAAGCAATGCAGCAGGGCCCACTCAGTTAGTTTGTTTGTGGAACTACTGCCTATAGTTACACATGACACTTCAATCATAATTCATCAGCCAGAAGTTCAAATGCTGTTCAAACTGTAGATGCATGAACAATGATTGCACTCGCATTACCAAAGTAATAAGACGGTAGTTTTGCTTTTAAATGGGGGAATATTAAGAGCACAAACTGTATATTTAGTCACAGAAGATTAAATCCAGTGGCAGATCAACGTTAAGGCGCAGTTAGTTTCAGGTTTGAACTCTCGTGCATAAAATGTGTTCAAACAACGTTTAAGCACAGTGATGTGCACACATATTAAAATCATCCCAGAGACGGCTGGCCAGAGATAGGGTTGCCAACCTTCCAGGATTGTCATGGAATCCTCCAGGGGTTGAACGTTAACCTTCAGAACACTGCTGGGAGCAGCCCCGGAGAGCAATAATTGGGCAGGAGGGTGGCAGGGTCGGGGTGGGGATACATCGCCACCTTCCCACCTTCATCCCGATGAAGTCCGTGGAGGGAAGGCTCATGGATGGCCAACCCAACCCGCTGCCAATTAAAGCCCTTAAGAGGGGCAATTAATGATTGGCCTCTGATACATATACATATATGAAACCTTTAAGATCCTGAGGGGTCTTGGCAGGGACGTGGAAAGGATGTTTCTTCTTGTGGAAGATTCGAGAACTAAGGAGTCACTGTTTAAAAATAAAGGGGTTGCCCGTTTAAGACAGAGGCGAGGAGAAATCTTTTCTCTCAGAGGGTCATCGGTCTTTGGAACTCTCTTCCTCAAAAGGCGGTGGAATCAAAGTCTTTGAATATTTTCAGCAGAGGTAGATAGATTCTCACCAAGCAAGGGGGTGAAAGGTTTTCGGGGGTAGGTGGGAATATGGAGTTGATCAGCCATGATCTTACTGAATGGTGGAGCAGGCTCGAGTGCCTGATCAAGGGCCTTCTCCTGCTCCTAATTCGTATGTCTGTACGATGGCCAGCAGCTCTTGGGGGTTGGGACTTCCATCCCTGGGGTCCTTGATCCTGGGAGAAAGCCCAGCACTGACCTGTTAAGTGCCTGAGTGGCACGAGAAGCAGTGGGCCTTCTCGAAGAGGGGTGATGCAGGGGGTCACACAGGCTCTCCAGCCAGCGGCCAAGAACCCCATCACCTCCACACGAAACCGCCCATTGCTGCATTTGGGAAAAGAAAAGGCAGTTTGACTGACAGTCAAAAGTCATCTGATCAGGTAACGAAGGAAAAGAGAAAATGCTGCAAGTAGTCAAGAGTACAGGCAGCATCTGTGGAGAGAGAAATAGCATTAACGTTTCAAATCAATGACCTTTTGTCTGAACAGGGTTTTCAGCAAGTACTATCACAGGGAAAGGACAAAATGTAAGATGTGTGACAGAAGGCAGGAGGAGGTTAAATGACAAAAGGGGTGATGGTGCACGGCAAAATCAGATGATGATGGGAAAAGGGAAGAAGCCAAAGATGTGCCTAGAGGAGATGTGAAAGGGAAAGACAGAATCATCACCCAACAGCTGACGTCCAAAACCAAAAATAAATCACAATAAAGGGGGAGGAGGTTATGGTTTGAAATTGTTGAATTCAATATAAAGTCCAGAAGGTTGCAGAGTTGCCTAATCAGAGGATGAGGTGCTATTCCTGGAGCTTCGCTGAAACAGTGTTTGAGACCGAGGACAAATCTGAGGACAAAGAGGTCAAGAGTGGGGGTTGGCTGTGAAATAAAGAAACATAGGGTGAGGCCATGGAGAGATTTCAAGATGAGAATTTCAAATTTGACTCACTGCAGGACGAGGAGCCAATGTGGGATCGCAAGGACAGGGATGTTGGATGAGGATCACTTAGGCCAGAATTTGCTATCCTCGTTGGCGGGGGCATCATGGCGGCCGTAGCGGACAATACTGGAGGGTGGGGGGGGGGGGGGGGGAGTCAAAAATTGCTTTCATGACATCTTGAAACCACTTTGCTATCATCTCATCCCATCAATGGCGGACCACGTTTCCTGCCGCCAGATGTTGGGAACATCATTTTAATACATCTGCATATATTTATCATCCCCGTCGGGATCATTCCTCCACACTGGGTCATCTGGGCACGTGGGTGTGATTGCACGCCGATGTGTTTCACAACTGTACATAAGCAACATGCACCTGGTGAGCTGCACTTCCCTTGGGACTTCAAGCTCTGTTTGTCTATCTCGCTTCGGGCAGCACTCAGAGTCATCGACGCCAGGCTTTGCAGGCAGCACCACATCACCACTCACGGACAGGTCTCTACCTACCAGACCAGGTGTAAGGCAGGGGTGGCTTTTCAACGGCTGCAGGGCTAGGGCCTGCTTGGGGAAGGGGGAGAAGTGGCCTCAGGCAAAGGGAGAGGCTGCAGGGCGAGGGCTGTATTGGGGAAGTGGGTATTCAAGGGTTTGTGTGGGGCCCCATGTTGATCTGTGCAAGTGGTCTCAAGGTGGTGCAGGCTGAGGAGGCAGTCTCCAGAGGAGATGAGGCCAGATGGAGATGTGTGGGTTTGTGTGAGAGAATGAGTGGCGATGTCAGTGAATGTGTGATGGGCTTGTGAGTGTGAGAGTTTAGATGATGAGATGGTTGCCTTACCCTGGTGGCACAGATGAGATCATTCATTCTCTTTCTGCACTGGATGGCCAACCTCTTCTGTGCAGCGTTGGCACTGACCAAGGCCTCCCAAGCCAGAGTGGTGAGATTGTTGGACCTCCCGTGTCCAGCACAGGGGTGGAGGAATCAGGGCAGACCTCCACAAGGCATTCCAGTGTCGGGTCACTGAACTCTCACTGGCTTTCCGGGCCATGTCTTCACTGGAGCAGCTCTGGGCTGCAAACATTGAGAACTGTGCGTGTGGCTGCAGTTTAGATATGGCACCCGGAGTGAGGAAACGGTGAGGTCACGGTGTGGCGGGCGAGTTAGAGGCCGAATGCCAGGGAAACAGCGTGTTTCCTGTGGCTGCATTATTAATGAGGCAGGAAGTGGATGATACAGCGTGAAAAGCCACCATCGTGGCCGGCAGGTAAAATGTCCTTTCTCCTGCTCGCTACCGCACTCACTGCAAATCTGGGATGATTCCGCCCTCAGTGCAGGGCAGGATATGACTGCCAAGTTTTAGACAAGTTGGAGGGTGGTGATTGGGAGGCCTGCAAGGAGAGTATTGGAGAAACTGAGTCTAAAGATGACCAAAGCGTTGGCAGTGACATTAATAGCGTCTCAGTACCAGACAGGATGGGGGGAATTGAAGCCCAACTTGGTGGCAACTGGAACACCAATGCTTTCCTTGGACTGCTTCGGCCCGAGTGGTTGGTCAGGGACTGAAGTTTAATCAGTGACAAGAGACACAGTAAAATAAGATGGCCTCGATTTTGCCGATGTTGAACTGGAGGAAGTTTTGACGTATCTGTGAATCAGACGTATGGTACAACACGGAGATGGTCACAGGGAGGTGAAGGGAAGTAGAGATGGGTCTTGTCAGCCTAAAATATGGAAGATAACCGGGTGTCTAGACATGGTGCCACCCTGAAGTGGCATGCCGGTACGGACATGCCAACAATAAAACTTGAGGGCCCTGGAGGTGATGGGATGTGGCTGGTAGGAAAAGTCAATGCTGGGTAAACACTGGCCACAATTAAAGACACAGGCATCTCTGTTTGATGCCCTACTCAAAATGCGCGCACGGTGTATTCAAAAAAAAAAACCTTGCATCTATATAACAGCTTTCACAACCTCGGGACAGCTTTAATGCTTTATAGCCGATTAAGTACTTTTGAAGTGTGGTCACTGTTGTAATGTAGGGTGTTTCTATGAAATGAGGCAGCCAAATTACACACAGGAAGCTCCCATAAACAGTTTTGTGATAATGACCAGATAAGTGATGTGGATTGAGGCATAAATACTCCAGGGACACTGGGGAGAACTCCCCTGCTCTTTTTCAAAATAGCACCATGGGAACTTTTACATCCACCCGAGAGTGCAGGTAGGTCCTGGGTTTAACATCTCATCTGAAAGACACCACCTCTGACAGTGCAGCTCTCCCTCAGTACTACAGTACTGCCAGCTTAGATATTTATGCTCAAATCCTAGATTAGGACTTGAACCCACGACATTCTGACCCAGAGGCAAGGGTGTTACCAATTGAGCCATTGCTGGCCCTTTAGGTACAGGGAGGGTGAGGCTCAGCTACCTGTCTAAGCTCCCAATGAAGAATCAATACTTGGCACAATAATGCGGGATGGGCATTGATTTGAGGAACCTACAATAATCTCTAGTCATCTACAAAGGGAAGGCAGCTTTTAAAAAGGAGCTAAATCGAGAGATTTGTTAAGACCCGTATCCCAGCATTATTCCATGAATTCAGGAATGGAGAGAGGGAATCTGAAAGAAAAATTCAATATTACAACCAAAGCCATTAATTATCTTCAGGAGCTTTGGAAATGAGTCTGGACACTTCATATTCCACCCCCAAATAAAAGGGTTTTTTTAAAGTTAAAATATCAAAGGGAGGGAGTTGCAGTGTATAATTGGTTTCTGATTTAGAAAACTCATTACAAAATCCAGCTAAATGACCTTTGTGAAATTACAAGAACTCTCCAGATCTATATTCTGTTAATTAGCTATTCCAACAAATTATTCGTTCAAGCAAAGCTTACCATCTAGGCAGAGGTTACAGCCAGGAATCAACAATGAGTTGCAATGATACTCAGTTAAAAAAAAACCTTTCAAACATAGAGAAAGACCAATCTTTAATTGAAAAGAGCATCAAACATTTCAGGCCAGCATTGATTTGAGGAACCTACAATAATCTCCAGTCATCTACAAAGGGGAGGCAGCTTTTAAAAAGGAGCTAAATCAACAGATTTGTTAAGACCGAGCAGTTGGTAAAGCTGAATTATTTAAAAATCCCAGAGGGAAACTTTAAATAACTATCACAACTATAATTTTAAGTGATATGTTTAAGATGCAACTCTAAATTCAGGGATCAGACCACCATTTTGTCAGAGGTTTTATATTAAACTAAATGAAACATTTTATTAAGTTACAACACATTAAACACATATACTTGGTTACAAATTAACACTATCATAACTTTTAACAAATTCCTAAACTAATCTCCACTAAGTCAACAGCAACCCATAGGCTTAACCAGACACCAGGCAAAGCATTTTCACCGTACAAATTTAAAATGAGGTTCTTTTCACTTTGGTTCCTGTGGAGACAGTTGTAGGCTTACAGCTACTTTGATCTTACATTGCCTCTGCCCTGCACACATGAAAATTGCTATTGGTTATATCCAACACAGCTCATTGAATGTAAATTCTCATTGTATCACCAGCCTGTTTGAACACCACCTCTTCTAACAATAAAACCCCTTTCATAGTACCAATTTTATTAGTAATATAACCATATTGCTTGGTCTCTGCTAGCTAGGTGCCAGATTTCACCCCACTTCTTGAATGCTCTATTCAAAAAAATACAGATCCACTCTACCTCTCTTACATCTCAGAACTAGTACACATCAAAGCATCCAGACTAGCTGGCTGTAATCCAATTAAGACACACACACACAGACTAAACCTCCATTTAAAAAAATAATTTCCAGTAATATTAATAGCTTCGTGACAAGATCAAAGTTTGTTTTAAGCAGCTTATATAAACGTGCACTAAGTGGAAGATAAGGAGCCAAGCCTTATGGACATACCTGCTCCCACAAGCAGGGGATGTGGGCATGAATGTGCTGCAGAGCAGGAATGGTGCAATTGCTGGCAAGCCATGGCTTCCATGATATCCAGGTTCACTGGTAACATGACCACGAGGAACCGTTCACCATTGACTCAATAACTTGTAAATCAAGAAAATGTCAACAGCTTCAAATCACGTATGTGTCACACCTCAATTTCTTTTTATTCTTTCACGGGATGCGAGTATCGCTGGCTAGGCCGGCATTTATTGCCCATCCCTAATTATCCTTGGAAAGGTGATGGTGAGCTGCCTTCTTGAACCGCTGCAGTCCACATGGTGTAGGAAGGAAGTTCCAGGATTTGGACCCAGCGACAGTGAAGGAACGGCAATATGTTTCCAAGTCAGGATGGTGTGGAGGGCAGGGGGGGGGGGGGGGGGGGGGGGGGGGGGGGAGTTTGCAGGTGGTGGTGTTCCCGTGCATCTGCTGTCCTTGTCCTCCTAGTTGGAAAAGGTTGTGGGTTTGGAAGGTGCTGTCGAAGGAGCCTTAGTGAGTTGCTGCAGCACATCTTGTAGATGGTGCACACTGCTGCCACTGTGCATTGGTGGTGGAGGATGTGGATGTTAAATGTCGCGAGTGGGGTTGCCAATCAGCAGGCTGCCTTGTCCAGGGTGGTGCTGAGCTCCTTGAGTGTTGTGACACAACTTATTACATTTCAGCCTTTTTTTGCCCATTACAGCCACCACAGAAAGGATTTGGAAATAGGATTGTTCGGGATGGGGGGGGAGGGTGCATATTTAAACCTGATGGAAACTAGGTACATTGGCAGTGTGCTGGAAAGCCACTTTAATCAATTGGTCCACAAGTTCAAGCTGATCAGGTGGTAAAGACAACCATATTAAACTGATAGTGTCCTTCTTTACATTGGCAGTCTGGTTCCCAATGATGTCATCAGGACCCAAATGCAATTTTAACTCCAGCCTGAACAGAGAAAGCCCTGTAGCTTTTCCCGCCAGAACTGAACGAGGTCAGGAGAGAATGAGGGAGGGTAAGTTTCTGTCCCGTTCCCTGTTGGCCTGGCCTACAAGGGAAGTTTAGGTTTCCAATTTGTTGGACTTTTCCCTCCTACCACCACCCACCCCACCCCACCATGTCAAATGCATGACCACCGGCAAGCCTGGAACCTGATCCGACCACCTTGCCTGCGTGAGTGACAGCGTCAAAGGCGAGGGATTTTACCAGTGCTTCCTGTCGATGGCCAACCATCAGGATTTTAAAACACCCAAAGAATCCAAGTAGCCCAGGTCTTATTTCAGAAGCAATGTGGCTTTCCCACCCACATCACCACCGTCGAACTGCCTAAAACCTGCCTGGTAATAATATAAGGGCCTTTTCATTGTTGGGTTTTAAAACCCAATGTATCCACATAAGTTTAGGGAGGTGGCGGCATAGTGGTATTGTCGCTGGACTGGTAATTCAGAGAGAGCCAGGGTAATGCTCTGGGGACCCGGGTTTGAATCCGACTGTGGTGGAATTTGAATTCAATAAATATCTGGAGTTAAAAGTCTAACAATGACCATGGAACTATTGTCGATTGTTGTAAAAGCCCATCCGGAAATCTGCCGTCCTCACCTGGTCTGGGCCAGACCCAGAGCAATGTGGTTAACTCTTAAAAATGCCCTCTGAACAAGAGCAATTAGGAATGGGCAATAAATGGCCTAGCCAATGACGCCCACATCCCACGAATGAATAAAAAAAAGAGGCATGGAGAAAATAGGCATTTAAAGTACAAAATTTTCCCCAAAGATTATAACCAATACGTAGTTCACTAGCTTCTCTTGGTCACTGATAAACACATCACACCTAGTAAATTGGTAAGTCTCTGGTCTAAGGTGCTTAGTCGAGATGGTCTAACAGTCCTTCCCTTCAGGCTCATAACGGATGGAGATAAAACTAGGTGGAACAGCGAAGGCTGCAAAGTTGTCAAGTTTTAAAGAGAAGCTGTGAGGGCCAGGCTTAGAAGTTCAGCCTGCAGGAAGGTAGTTCGAAGTTATTCTGTTTGTTAATCCACTAATGTGAGAAGGCATAGCGTGTTCGTTATTTTATATTATTATTATAATACAGACAAATTGTACTGAATAAATCAAAGGTGTCAGGTGCAATGGACAAGGAGCACTTAGCAGTCACATTCTTTTCTGCACTAAGTTGTAGACAAGTTGGAGGGTTGCAGTTGGAACTATTGATTCTAGAGGTGACAATAGCGTGCATACGGGTTTTAGCAATAGGTGCAGTACATTTGGGGTGAAATAAAGCTGCTCAATAGTTTGTCCCTGGCTTCATCTCACCAGGCGTTTCCTTGATCTGCTTTCAAGAAAATTGGAGGTTTGCTCATGTGAATGGCATAAATATTCATTTCAGATCACGAGGGGTATCATTAAATCTTGGGCCTGCTACCTGTATCCCAACTCGCACATCTATCGTTTACCTATCACCTCTGTACTCAGTGATCTACATTGGCTTCTGGTCCAGCAATTCCTCAATTTTAGTATCTTCATCCTTGTGTTCAAATCTCTCTATGCCTCGAGCCTCCCCCCCTCTCTAACTCCTCCAGCCCTACAAGCCTTTGAAAACTCAGCTCATCCAATTCTGGCCTCTTGCAAAGTCACAAATTCCTTTGGTCTGCCATTGATTTCTTTTATTCATTCATGGGATGTGGGTGTCCCTGGCTAGGCCAGCATTTATTGCCTATCCCTAATTCCCCTTGAGGTGGTGGTGGTGAGCTGCCTTCTTGAACCATTGCAGTCCCTGTGGTGTAGGTACACCCACAGTGCTGTTAGGCAGGTACTTCCAGGATTTTGATCCAGCGACAGTGAAGGAACGGCGATATATTTCCAAGCCAAGTCGCAGGTGAGCGACTTGGAGAGGAGCTTCCAGGTGATGGTGTTCCCATGTATCATGTGGCTGTGTTTTCACTGCCTAGGTCCTAAGCTCTGGAATTCCCTCCCTAAACCTCTTGCTGACTACCCTCCTCCCACAAGACGCTCCTTAAAGCCTACCTCTCATCTGCCCTGATATTTCATGTCAAATTTTGTTTGATGCTCCTAGGAGGTGCTTTGGGGCGTTTCACCATGTTAAAAGCGACATGCAAATGTAATAAAAACAAAATACTGCAGATACTGGAGATCTGAAATTAAAAACAGAAAGTGCTGGAAAAGCTCAGCAGGTCTGTCAGCATCTGTGGAGAGAGAAACAGAGTTAACGTTTCGAGTCCAACATGACTCTTCTTTGAAGCTATGTAAATGTAAGTTGTTGAATCACACTAGTTAGTTATTGGGCCATACAGGCACACGAGATGTTGAGGAATGACTGTTACTGATACACCTAGAGAATATCTAAGGCAAGGCTCAATACTGTAACATCCATAAGTCACTTATACGAGAAACACACCTAATTTATACAGAAAATTATACCACGTGTGTACCTGTTCTACTGACTAAGTGATGACAAATACCAGCTCCATCATCGCCAACACAGCTAACCCTCCTTCCCTGTTGTAGGTACATATACAGGAGGGTACATAAGAGCACATGGGGGTAATCCTTCTTTTAAACTCAGTATCTCACTACTTAGGTAGAGACAAGTAGATACTCTGCACAGGCAGTGTAAAAAAAAATGGAGTAAGACTTGCCATTTATATAGCAGCTTTCACAATCGCCGGACATCCCAAAGCATTTTACAGCTAATTAAGTACTTTTGAAGTGTAGCCACTGTTTTAATGCAGGAAACGCAACAGCAACTTTGTGCACAGCAAGCCCCCACAAACCACAATGTGATAATGACCAGATCATGTTTTTTGAGCTGTTGGTTGAAGGACAAATATTGGTCAGGGCACCAGGGCTAACTCCCCCTGCTCCTCTTTAAAACACAGCAATGGGATCTTTCACATCCACCCTAGGGCCTCAGATTAATGTCTTACCTGAAAGGGCTGGAGAAGTTACAGAGAGGGGGAGGTGCAAGGCATAGAGGGATTTGAACACAAGGGTGAGGATATTAAAATTGAAACACTGCCAGACCAGGAACCAATGTAGATCACAATCTCCGACAGTGCAGCGCTCCCTTGGTATTGCTGGAGTGTCAGCCTAGGTTGGTGTGCTCAAGTTCTGGAGTGAGATTTGAACCCACAACCTTCTCACTTGCAGCTACACACTGAGCCACCACTACTTAAAAAAAAAAGGATACCAAATAACCAAGGCTGTGTTGGAACAAGGGCATTAGCAGACTTGAATTTGACTGAAATTTGCCATAGGGTCACCCTCCGTCTGAGAGCCTCGATTACAGTCGATACCAGAAAGGATATTTGACTTTGGGAGCTTACAGCCCAGCCCACATCCTGTCCTCATTTGATTCACACACACACGCTTACCTGGAATCGAGCAGTGATCAGGAGCAGGGGCACTGGCTGATTTCCCCGCTCCCTAACCCCCAGGGGTGCCCCCGAGTTTAACTTCTACCACTGACCTAACCCAGATCATCCACTTGAAGCAAATTCAGCCTAGAGCAAATTTTAATCTCCCATCTGGCAGTCATTTCCTCCTCCTTTAATATCCCCGCACTGCTCCCATGATTTAGTTAATGCTTTGCCTCAAAGGAAAGTGTTTACCCAATCAACAGGAGGTGGAACAAGATTAACCAGGTTTGAAAAAAAAATCAGACAAAACATTTCTGCCAAAGAGAAAAAAACACTTATGTGTGTGTACATTGTCCAAGATATGATCTTATAGAACCTTTACAAAACATTAGTCAGCCCTCAGTGAGATTCAATTCTAGGAATCATACTTCAGGAACATCGTCAAGACGTGGGAGAGGGTGCAGACAAGATTTGTTAGAATGTTATTAGGGATCAAGGACTTCAGTGATGTGGAGAGATTGGGGAATCTGCGTTCTTCTCCTTGGAGTGGAGAAAGGCAAGGTGAGATTTGTGTTGTGTGTTTTTATAATGATATAAAGGCACCGATCATTCATAAGGGATTGTGCAAACATACTGTGGGTTCATGTATTAGTTCTAGGCACATGTGAACGTATATAGATGGATAGAAATCTTAAGAGACACCAGGAGCAGGGCCATGTGTCTGCGTTCTGCTCCAGGCCGAAGTGAAGCTGAGGCTGGATCACATGACACACTTCCCTTAAAGTGATGGCCTGCTGCTATCCCTTAAAGGTGTATTACAACAATTTGAAAGAGATGTCCAAAATCATAAAGGGTTTTCATAGGGTCAATAAGGAAACATTGTTTCCTGTGGCAGAAGGGTTGATAACCAGAAAATACGGATTTAAGGTGATTAGCAGAAGAAGCAGAGGCAACATGAGGAGCCATTTTTTTAATATATATATATATATATATAGCGCGTTCTTGTGATCTGGAATGCACTGCTTGAAAGGACGGTGGAAGCAGAGTCAATAGTAACTCAAAATAGAATTGGATAAATACTTGAAAGGGAAAAAGTTCATAGGACAATGGAGAGAGAGAAAGAGTGGGATTAATTGGATAGCTCTACAAAAGCATGGGCACTAGCACAAGGAGCTGAATGATCTCCTTCCGTGCATATAATGGCATTTTATATTCCTGTTAAAGAGGGCCAGCACTGACCTGTATCCCTCCAGCAGAATACACAATCACAGAATTGTTACAACACAGGAGGAGGCCATCCAGCCCTTCATGTCTGTGCCGTCTCTATGTAGGTGCAATTTACCAAGTGCCATTCTCCCACCTTCTTTCCATAGTCCTGCACATTCTTCCTGTTCGGATAACCATCCAATTCCCTCTCGAATACCTCAACTGAACGCGCCTCCACCACACTGTCAGGCAACGCATTCCAAATCCTAAAAACTTGGTGAGGTAAAGTTCTTCCTCATGTCGCTGTTGCTTCTTTTGTCAATTATCATTAAATCTACACCCTCTTGTTCTCGATACTTCTACCAATGGGAACATTTTTTCCCTATCTGCCCCGTCCAGAATACATGGAAGGATATGTTTTTTTAATTCATTCATGGGATATGGGCATCGTCACTGGCTAGGTCAGCATTTATTGCCCATCCCTAACTGCCTTTGGTCAGATAGCAGTTAAGAGTCAACCACATTCATGTGGGTCTGGAGTCACATGTAGGCCAGGAGTCACATGTAGGCCAGACCAGGTAAGGTCGACAGATTTGTTTCCCTAAAGGACATTAGTGAACCAGATGGGTTTTTACGACAATCAGTAACGGTTTTGTGGTCACCGTAAGTCTTTTAATTCCAAATTTTTATTAAGTTCAAATTTCACCATCTGCTGTGGTGCTATTCGGACCCAACTCCCCGGAGCATTATACCGGGTCTCTGGGATATTAGTCCAGTGACAATACCACTATGTCACCATCTCCTTGGGTTCTGTCAGGTCTTGGTTACGAGCAGAGGTGTGGAACACAGCCCCTTGATATTGGTTATGTAGAGATTACAACACGGGAGGGCAGGTTGCTCAACCCAACCGGTAAACACCTGCTCCTCCACAGCACCAATGGTTTTAGTTCAGGCTGATGGCAAATCTGATGCACTGTTTAAACCTACAACACATGCCACAAACAACTGCCATCCATTCATTCAGGGTGTCTCTCTTTCAAGGAGAGATTTTAATTCAGGTCTAAAGCACTGAGCTAGCCAAATCATTTACTAATCTATAGCCAGCAACAGTCTCAGCATTTCATTATCCCGCCGACAATGGAGATTTATTCAAAGAGAAACAAAGGGGTGGCATTTATTGACAGTCAGAAATCTTCTCCTGGGGATGAGAGAGAAAGCTTAGAATTCCCACGATGTACAGTTGTATTCAAACCCGATTGTTGCCCTGTTTATTCATTCCAACAGTTGCTTTTCTGTTACAGAATGCCTCCGGCCAGGGACAGTCCTGTAATAGAGTCTTGGCTCCTGGCTTTGTGAATTCTGTCCCAGTTTCACTGTGGGCCAGAAAGCACAGTAATGGTGATGGAAGGTATTAAACAGCCTCTATTAAAATTCTATAAATATAACAAAAGCTTGCATTTTCAAAGAAGAAAAACGGAAAGAAAGTAAAACTCGCAGTTATATATCGTTTTTCATGACCAGAGGACATAGTAAAGCACTTTACAGCCAATAAAGCACTTTTGAAGTGTCACTGTGATTATGTAGGTAACGCAGCAGACGATTTGCACTTAGCAGACGATTTGCACTTAGAAAACTCCCACAAACAGCAGAGTTATAATGACCAGATCATCTACTTCTGTGATGTTGGTTGAGGGATAAATATTGGCCAGGTCAGTGGCGATATCTCCCCTGCTCTTCTTCAAAATGGTGGTCCGAGATCTTTTACACCCACCTGAGCGCGCAGTCAGGGCCTCGGTTTAACACCAGACAGCACCTCTGACAGTGCAGCACTCCCCTCGTTATCAGCCTTGATTCTTGTGCCCAGTTAACGTAGCAAACCATCCCAAGGTGCTTCACGGCAGGATTATGAAACAAAACTGGACAACAAGCCACATAAAATGATACAAGGACAGGTGACCAAAAAGCTGGATCAAGGTGGTAGGTCTTTAAGTAACACACTAAAAGGACGAGGAATGGGTAGAAAGGTGAAGTTTTAGGGCGGGATTTCCACAGAGGTTAAACCCAATTAGCTGAAGGCATGACCATCAACGGGACACCGATGAAAACTGCATGTTCCGATAACCCCTTCCCTTGTGAATTGCTATAATTGTTATAAAACAGCCCATTTTTCAATGTACCATGAGCTATGCCATGGGTGATAGCCTACCTTTAAAATTTTTTTTAAACAGTATTTGACTCCCCCATTACCATGGTGAAAAGTTCTCCTGGGCTAATCAACTCCTTTCGTAATTTTGAAGAGATCAACCTAAGGAGAAGCCTTAATTGCTTCGGAACTGTAGTATAATGGGTTAATAGTTATGGCAATGAGTTAGTGATGTGTATCATGATGTGGCAGTGACATCAGCAGTCATGTGCTAGAGACTTTCTAGGGCAGATACAATAGTCCGTACCCAAGAGAGATGTGCCTACTTAGTAGCTCATCATGTATATTGTGTAAATAGCTGAGCAGTAACCTAGTTAAGTCAGACCAGAGTTGCTGATGGTAAGGAGGAAACCTTCCCAGTATAGATTAGGCCACGAGACCTGAGCACAAAATAAGAACCTAGGCTAGCCCATCCCGTTTCAGTATCAGAGAAGCTTAACATTGTAAAGTTATCAGTAAACAGCCGCACTCAGGGCCTTAAAGTCGAGAGAAGGTCACTGATAAAGCAAAAATATTGTGGATGCTGGAGATGTGAAATTAAAGCAAAGTGCTGGAAAAACTCAGGACTGGCATTATCAATGGAGAGAGAAACAGAGTTAACATCTCGAGCCCAATATGAGTCTTCTTCAGAACAGAGCAGGGTTAGTATTAAAGAAACAAAGCGTCACATTCCTATCTTTATCACCTCCTTCGCCTTGGGTTCTATGACGTCTTTGTCATTTAATCTCCCCTGTCCTAACCTAACCCTGACCTTCTCTTATGCTCCAACTGCACCCCCGCCGCCCCCCCCCGCCACCACTTTCAACAGCATAATACCCATCACATTCCTAACTCTTCCGTTCTGAAGAGTCATCTTATTGGATTCAAAACATGAACTCTGTTTATCTCTCCACAGATGCTGCCTGACCTGCTGAGCTTTTCCAGCACCTTCTGCTTCTATCACTGACAAAACAATGGAAGATGCCTGGGCCAAGGATTCTGAGGAACTCCGGCAGTGACGTCCTAGGGCTGCGGTGTGTGGCTTTTGACAATCCTGACCATCTAACTGCGTATCAGGTAGTCTCCAACCACAATAGTTTTCCACTGACCCCAGGTTGTCCATCATTCCTTGATATTGCACCTGTCAAGACACTGCCTCAATGCCTTCAGTCTATCCTGATAATTAGTTGTTTGGTAGTACAGAACTTGAGTATGCTGAAAAAAAAAGACATGTCTAAGTTTTCCGTCTTGCCAAGTATTCTGATGAGTGCAAGACAAGAAGCTCTTTTTTCACCAATATCCCAGTAATTATAACTTCTCAGTTCGGGTATTATTCCTGTCAATCTTTTTTGCACCTTCACCAGTGCCTCCACTCATTTTGTTAAATGGAGACCAGAGCTATGCAAAGTATGCCATGTGTATATTTGGATTCGTCGGTCTACAAGGTGAGGTTACCCTTACTCCTCATTTCAGTCAGTCAGAATAATTTAATTGAAAATAGATAGTCACGTCCGGGCAACCTTGCTTTTTCTCACTGAAGTGGTTCTTAAGGGACACAGGAAAGCCGATTGGAAAGTTTGGGTCTTTTTAAAAATTAAATAATCGCATCATGTTTATTTACTGTCCTCCTCGTTGTTGAGCTGAAAGTCAAATGTGTGCCAAAACTATATAAAGACCGTTCTCTGTTGTAAACTTCAGAGTCTCCTTTTCTCTTTGGGAGAGCAAAAATAACTTTGGAGGGAGGAAAACAAAAACAATAACAAATGATCTTTTTGATGACCGCAGATAGCCACTGTATCAAAACCAAACCAAAGTAATCCTGTGCATCAGTGTCTAGACCTCCGGAGGGAGTCTAGTCACTTTCTCATTTACTACAAGGCAAAAGAAAGCCATTTCATGGGAGGTAGCTGAAATGAAGCAAAACATTGCAGGTGGGGTAATTGGGTGGTCCAGTGTCTTTTCACACTGAGGAATTTGCTTTTGGCTCTCGATGTTAATGCTAACCATCTTCTCACAAATGCAGAGAAACTAGTTACGGCATTGTGTACCATTGGGATACATTTCAGCCCATGTTCGAAGCAGTGAAGGACAGTGTTTTCATAATTGGCAGTACCAAGCCTATCATCAGATGAATCACACATTTGTGTCACACTGAATTTGAACCCAATTCCAGGACACAACAGCCAGAAGTTTCTCAAATGGGAATGGTCTGCTTGCACAAACATTATATCGAACTATGTCAGAATCTACAGCACTGAAACAGACCATTCGGCCCAACTGGTCCATGATGCGGACATCACACACGAACCTCCTCCCAACTGATTTCAACTAACCCAATCTGCATAGCTCCTCATGTGTACATCTAAAATCAACAAGTTTATTTCAAACTCAGTCTAGCCAAAAGGGTGAAAGGTCTCTCTCGGAGTTTGAGTTCAGTTTGTTGGACCCCTGTCCTGGATCCTGCATTCTAGTCCAAGCCAGGAAGGAGGCACGGTCTGTGAAGCTGGACCACGAGCAAGCTCAAAGTCACCTGATACACTCATACCAGTGGCACCAACTGAACAACGTTACAAACAGAGACCATCAAGGCAGACTGTATAAGAACACAAGAAATAGGAGCAGGAGTAGGCCTTTCAGCCCCTTCAAGCCTGCTCTGCCGTTCAATAAGATTATGGCTGATCATCTGCCTCAACTCCACCTTCCCACTCTATCCCCATATCCCTCGATTCCCTTAGTGTCCAGAAATGCTGGAAGTGTGGGGTGGTAAAGGGAGAGAAGAGTCAGCTTAATGCTTCAGGCTGAAGGAATGACCCCCAAGACTGGTTCAACTGGCAGGAATAAAAGAAAAGAAAATATAAAGCGAAATATGCAGATCAGATACAGAAAAATGCTAGAAATGCACAGCTGCTCAGTAGAGACGAAACAGGTTGACGGTTCAGGAGAATTCTTCTCCAGAAAGATAAGGGAGCATGATAGAATTGAAGATAATTGGAGGGTGGCAAAAAGACTCCAATTGCAGGAAGGGTATTTCTTCACTTGTTCTTGGGATGTGTGTGTTGCTGGCAAAGCCAGCATTTTATTGCCCATGCCTAAGTGTCCTCAAGAAGGTTCACTAATGTCCATCAGGGAGGAAGCCAGCTGTCCAAGCCCGGTCTGGGCCTAAATGACCCACAACAATATAGATGACCCTCAAATGCCCTCTGAACTGGCCTAGTAAGCCACTCAGTTGTATTAAACCACTACGGAAAGTTAATGGATTGAATGGCCTCTCCTTTCTTCTTGATTCCAATACCGCATTCATTTAACTTTCAATTCTGAAGGAGTGTTGAGGCTCGAAATGTTAAACATTTTTTTTCCACTGTACAGATGATGATGAAGGACGTGCTGTGTTTTTTTTCAAAAGCATTTCTTGTTCTTTAACCTGGGAGATATTGCCAGTGGGTGTAATATTAGCACACATTGCCAGGAACTCTGCAAGGGCTTTGTACGGTCACTGAGTATATATTATTTATGGCACAGAAATAGCCCACTCGGCCCAATGGTCTATACTGGTATTTCTACTTCACATGAGCCTCCTCACACCCAACTTCATCTCACCCTATCAGCATATCCTTCTATTCCTCTCTCTCCCTCATCTGTTTATCTAGCTTTTCCCATACTATTTGCCTCATCTACTCCATATGTTATCAAGTGCCACATCCTAATCACTCTCTGGGTAAAGACATTTCTGCTGAATTCATTATTGGGTTTATTATATTTGTGGCCACTAGTTTTGGACTCTCAAAAGCAGAAGCATCTTTCTCAAATCTACCCTAAAGAGCCCCTTTGTAATTTTAAAGACCTCCAGCAGGTCATGTTATAGATCTTACCATCTGTTACGAGGTTGTTTAGTTCACCAAGTTTACTCCAATAGACACTCAGATAGTTCACAGTACAGAAGGAGGCCATTCGGCCCATCGTGTCTGTGCTGGTCAACAAAGATCTGACTACACCAATCCCATTTTCCAGCGCTTGGCCCATAGCCCTAGAGGCTATGGCAACGCAAGTGAATATCTAAATACTTCTTAAATGTTACGAGAGTTTCTGACTCAACCACCCTTTCAGGTAGTGAGTTCCAGACTCCCACCACCCTCTGGGTGAAAAAATTTCTCCTCAACCCCCCCTCTTAGCCTTCTACCTCTTACCTTAAATCTATGCCCCCTGGTTATTGACCTCCTACCAATGGAAAAGGTGCCTTCCTATCCATCCTATCTATGCCTCTCATGATCTTATACACCTCTATCAGGTCCCCTCTCAGCCTTCGCTGCTCCAAGGAAAACAACCCCAGCCTAACCAATCTTTCCTCATAGCTCAGACCCTCCAGCCCAGGCAGCATCCTGGTAAATCTCCTCTGAACCCTCTCCAGTGCAATCACATCCTTCCTATAATGTGGCAACCAGAACTGCACACAGTACTCCAGCTGTAGCCTAACTAGCATTTTATACAGTTCCAGCATAACCTCCCTGCTCTTGTATTCTATACCTCAGTTAACAAAGGAAAGTGTTCCATATGCCTTCTTAACCACCTTATCTATCTGCCCTGCTACCTCCAGCAATATGTGGATATGCACACCAAGGTCCCTCTGATCATCAGTACTTTCCAGGGTCCTACCATTCATAGTGTAATCCCTTGCCTTGCTAGCCCTCCCCAAGTGCATTAACTCACACTTTTCTGGGCTGAATTCCATTTGCCACTGCTCTGCCCACCTGACCAGTCCATTGATATCCTCCTGCAGTTTACGGCTCTCCTCCTCACTATTTACCACCCTACCAATTTTCGTGTCATCCGCGAGCTTCTTGGTCATACCCCCTATATTTAAGTCCAAATCATTTATGTACACCACAAACAGCAAGGGCCCCAGCACCGAGCCCTGCGGAACCCCACTGGAAACAGACTTCCAGTCACAGAAACATTCCTCTACCATCACCCTCTGCTTCCTGCCTCTCAGCCAATTTCGGATCCAACGTGCCACTTTGCCTTGGATTCCATGGGCTCTTACCTTCTTGACCAGTCTGCCATGAGGGACCTTATCAAAAGCCTTGCTAAAGTCCATGTAGACCACATCAATGCATTACCCTCATCAACACTCCTGGCCACCTCCTCAAATAATTCAAACAAATTTGTCAAACATCAACCTTCCCTTAACAAATCCATGCTGACCATCCCTGATTAATCCGTGTCTCTCCAAGTACAGATATATTCTGTCCCTCAGAATTCTTTCTAGTAACTTCCCCACCACTGAGGTTAGACTGACTGGCCTGTAATTTCCTGGTCTATCCCTTCCTCCTTTTTCAATAATGGGACAACATTAGCAGTCCTCCAGTCCCCTAGCACCTCACCTGTGGCCAGAGAGGATTTGAAAATTACTGCCAGGGTCCCTGATATCTCTTCTCTTGCCTCCCTCAACAGCCTGGGATACATCTCATCCGGGCCTGCGGATTTATCCACTTTTAAGGCCGCTAAACCCTCCTCTTTATGTTAATTTCCTCTAATATTTCACAATCCTCCACCCTGCATCATCCTTTTCCATTGTGAAAACCGACACAAAGTATTCATAGAGAACTATACCCACGTCTTCTGGGTCCACACACAGATTACATCTATGGTCCCTAATTGGCCCTACTCTTTCCCTGGTTATTCTCTTGCTCTTTATATATTTTAAAAAGCCATTTGGGTTTTCCTTTATTCTACCCGCCAATGCTTTCTCATGCACTCTCTTAACTTTGGGAATTTCCTTTTTAAGCTCCCCCACTGCTCTGACACAGTTTTATCTGCAAGTAGCTGCTCCCAGTCCACTTGAGCCAAATCGTATCTCATTTTAGTAAAATTAGCCTTTCCCCAGTTTAGAACTTTTATTCCCAGCCCAACTCGATCCTTTTCCATAACTATCCTAAATCTAACTGCGTTATGGTCACTATCTCCAAAATGCTCCCCTATTGATATGCCTTCCATCTGTCCGGGCTCATTTTCAATTATTGGAACTGCCCCTTCCCATGTTGGGCTTTCTACGTATTTTGTAAAAAACATTCTCCTGGATGCAAATTAAGATTTTTGCTCCCTCCCTACCTTTTCTTAAAATTCATTCATGGGATGTGGGCGTCACTGTCTAGGCCAGCATTTATTGCCCATCCCTAATTGCCCTCATTCAGAAGGCATTTTTAAGAGTCAACCACATTGCTGTGGGTCTGGAGTCACACATAGGCCAGACCAGGCAAGGACAGCAGATTTCCTTCCAGATGGGTTTTTACAACAATCATCAATGGTTTCATGGTCATCAACTTTTTAATTCCAGGTCTTTTTTTTATGGAATTCAAACTTCATCTGGAGTGGTGGGATTTGAACCCGGGTCCCCAGAGCAATACCCTGGGTCTCTGGAATAGAAGTCCAGTGATAATATCATTATGACCACCTCCCCATAAACCTTGAACACTAAAACTATCCCAGTTAATATCTGAGTAGTTAAAATCCAACACTATTACTGCCTTATTATTCTTACACTTCTCTGAAATCTGATTACACATTTGATCCTCTATCTGTCCCTGACTGTTTGGGGGCCTATAATACACACCCAACAGTGTGCTTGCCCCTTCTGTGTTTTTTACCTACCCCTATGGCCTCATTTGATGATCCTTCCAAGATATCATCCCTCCTCACTGCTAGAATTGATCCCTTGATCAATATTGCGAGCCCCCATCCTTCCATCCCCCTCTCTATCTCGTCTGAATACCCTATAACCGGGAATGTTGAGCTGCCAATCCTGCCTTTCTTTTAGCCAAGTTTCAGTCATAGCTATGATATCATACTCCCACTTGCCTATCTGTGCCCTCGGCTCGTCTGTCTTATTCCTCAGGCTCCTTGCATTAAAATATATTCCATTTAGCCTTGCTAAACTCACTTCTTTCTTATCTAGCCTATGTTTCCTCTGCCTTCCAGATACACTTACTAGCGTTTTAACTTCTAATTCCATCTCAGCTTCTCTCCCCTCTGAACTACTTTTCAGGATCCCATCCCCCTGCCAATTTAGTTTAAATCCACCCCAACAGCATCAGCAAACCTCCCCGCGAGGATGTTGGTCCCATTCCTGTTCAGGTGTAACCCGTCCAACTTCTACAGGTCCCAATTCCCCCAGAAACAGCCCCAATGTCCCAGGAATCTAAAGCCCTCCCTCCTGCACCATCTCTCCAGCCACACATTCATCTGCTCTATACTTCCGTTCCTATGCTCACTACTGCATGGCACCGGGAGTAATCTGGAGATTACTACCTTTGAAGTCCTGCTTTTCAATTTCCTAACTAACTCCCTGAAGTCTGCTTGCAGGACCTCATTCCTCTTTCTTCCTAAATCATTGGTCTCAGCATGGACCACGACCTCTGGATGTTCACCCTCCCCCTTCAGAATGCCCTGCAGCTGTTCCATCACGGGTTCTGTCACACCCTTGACCCTGGCACCCGGGAGGCAACATACCATCCTGGAGTCACGTCTACGGCCGCAGAAGCACCTGTCTACTCCCTTCACTAACAAAACCCCTACCAGCATTGCCCTTCCACACTTCTTCCTCCCCCAATGAGCAGTTGAACCATCCACAGTGCAAAGGCCTTTGATCTGCTTGGCCTCCACAAAAGAACCATCATTCTCAACGTTTCACAAGGCCGAAAAGCAGTTTACTGGCGAGATGCACTCGGGAGATTCCCTCACTATCTCCCCCATCCCCTCCTTCTGTCTGGCGGTCACCCATTCCCTCGCTCCTTGCACTTCCTTACGCTGCAGGTTGACCATGTCCTGAAACGTGCTATCCATGAACCTCTCAGCCTGATGAATGCATCATAGTGCCCCCAGCGGCCGCTCAACTCCAAAACCTGGAGCTCGAGTTGCTCCAGTCAGAGGCACCTCCTGCACACATGGCCATCCAGACTGCCAGGAGCGTCTAGGACTTCCCACATAGCGCAGGATGTGCAAATCACGGAACTGAGCTCCCCAGACATATCTTAACTAAATAGAATATGGACGCTTGCTTTTATTTTACCCTTACTCCTACTTGAGTCTCGCTGTTTTAACCTCTCTCTCCCCTGAAGTCTCATTGTGTTTGCAGCACGGTAGGAAATCCATTTGGACCATTTTGTTTTGGTTCCAGCTTCCTTCCCATTGTAAATATTACAATAAAGTCAGTGTAAATGAAATTTTTTTTTTTGCAAAGGCCAAGTTGCTCAAACATCCTCTCCCTTTTTCCTATTTACACTTCACTCTATATTTGCAATTCTCGGGCAAAGGGACAATCAGAGGCAAACAGGCTGAACAATTCAGCTCGACACAGATTATTGGGGATTTGCTCCAAAAGTGTCATCTGGTGTCAGCCCACTCATTCCCAGAATCACCTCGGACGGTATTTAACGGGAGGTGACGGGGGGTCTCGCACACCAGCCAGGCAGCCATTGAGAGATCGATGTCGCCTCTTTTGGAGAAGGCCTGCCAAAAACTGGGCCTTCTCCTGGATCAAGGGGAGTCCCGCCGACCGACATCTGGCAGTCAGGGGCCGGCAGCTCTTCATGGCTCGGTAGCGCCACCTTGAGTGGTGGTGGCTGCTGCCGGTACCTCACATACCCAAGGCCAAGAGTCACACACGGAGCCAAATCATGGGTGAGCGATGGCAGGAGAGGGGGGGGTTCACAGAAGAATGGGGGCAGCATGGGCAGAGGGGTGGCTCTCAGCTGGTCCCCTTTCCTGATGCCACATCCCTCGATGAGGCACTGAATGCCTTTGAACAACTCCCCCGGGAGCCCGCAAGTAAACACAACAAAGTTTGCTTTACAGGCTTCCCTCATGACAAGTCCTGTGCCCACTGCTGGGCGAGTACCAAAGGCAGTGGGATGAGGCCCTTAATTGGACATTAATTGCACAGGTATAATTCATTCACAGGATGTTGGCATAGATGGCATGGCCAGCATTTATTGCCCATCATTAACTGCCCTCGAAAAGGTGGCAGGGAGCTGACTATTTGAACTGCTGCAGTCCATGTGGTGTAGGTGCTCCCACGCTGCTATTTAAGAGGGAATTTGAGGATTTTGACCCAGTGACGATGAAGAGATGGTGAGATATTTTCAAGTCAGGCTGGTGTGTGTGCGCCTTTGATAGGCACTTGAAGGTGATGGTGCTCCCATGCACCTGCTGCCCTTGTGCTTCTAGATAGCGGAGGTCATGGGTTTGGAAGATGCTGTTGAAGCATCACCTCACAAAATGATTCGAAGGGTTTTTTTTCCTCAGTATTGTGTGGGCTCTGCACTAACCTAACACTCTGCTATAGTCACATTATCCGAGCTCATCCTAGTAGGGCATCTATTTATGGTGGTCAATTCTGTGGTGATCTAGAAGCTTCTTACTCCTGGCCCCCTAGCCAGTAAGATCCCGGTGCCAAGTTCCACTGTATTGACATTTAAAAATAAGTGCAGCTTTCATGATATGGGAAATCCAAAGTTCTAGACTCTTAAAAGGCTGTTCAGGGAGTTATAAATAGACATTCTGAAGAGGTCAATAAATGTTAGAGTTGACACCCATTCATTTTCCATCAGATAAATTGTTTTTGATCAGAGGTTTTGCAAATTTATAAAGCAGGCATCAAAAAGTCCTGTTTCTTTTTAACAACAGTGGTTCAATTTTTCTCAAAATCCTCTGGTGATTTGTCGATATCTATTTTTGATCGTTTTTGCGATGAATATAATTGAGGAAAACGTCAGAACTCACTAAGACTACTTTGACAGCATCTCCCAATCCTGCAATCTATACCGATTTGAAGGACAAGGGCAGCAGACACATGGGAACACCATGTTCCCTTCACCACACACCAGCCTGACTTGGAAACTATATCACCTCTCCTTCATTGTCACTGGGTCAAAATCCTGGAGCTCCCTCCCTAACAGCACTGTGGGGTGCCACATGGACTGCAGCGGCTCAAGAAAGCAGCTCACCACGGCCTTTTCAAGGGCAAGTAGGGATGAGCAATAAATGCTGGTCTAGCCAGCGGCGCTTAAATACAAAGAATAATTTTTTTTTTAAAAAAACCTCGATGTCAGACCTTACCCCATGCCTCCTTGAGCTTTGGAAGGGGTCTCAAATCTCTGGGACAAACAGCAACTTTGCCAGAAATAGATACAAACGATTCCAACGTTCATCAATTTAGTTTCAGCAAAGGCGACCATGTAACTGCCGCATTGTCTTAAAAACTCATCTAGTTCACTGATGTCTACTGGGGAAAGAAATCTGCCATCCTTGCCCGGTCTGGCCTACAAGTGACTCCAGACCCGCAGCAAGGTGGCCGACTCTTAACTGTGCTCTGAAGCGGCCTAGCAAGCCGCTCAGCTCTTTTAAAGTGGCCTCACCACCACCTTCAAGAACAATTAGGGACGTGCAATGAACGTTAGCCTGGCCAGCGACATCCACATCCTACGGACGATTAGAAATTTAAGTAGCGTTCCTGTGAAGAGAGAAGAGACGGGGTGACATTTTTTGAGTGCCGCTCCTTGGTCTGAATTGGTGTCGGCCTGTTCCCAGTTCTGCTGAATGATTTCCACCCGAAACACTACTCCAACCTTCTCTTTTCACAGGCCCACGATGTGTTTTCAACAGTTTTTGTTTTCATTTCGGAAGTGCAGCCTTCATTTCTTAATTTGCAGTTTGCCCCGATTCTAGACTTTACCTGTAGCTCTCAGTACTTTTATCCTAAAATAATTATTTTCAGAATAGCGAACAGGCTAAGTAAAAGGCTTCAACTTGTAATTAAAACACATTTGCGTTAAAATAAAATAAAAAAGCTCAGTCTCTGTAACCCATTTCCCCCAATAGCTGCAATTTCCTTCTGATCTTCGCATATTGGAGCCGATCATTAAAGCGTGGAGGCTCTGGGCAGAATCTTCTGCTCCCGCCAGCGGTGGGAATTGCAGTGGGCGGGGGCATTGAATTTGGCGCAAGTCAAAAAGTCAGCTTTCCTGACCGCGGGAAAATAGTTTGGAATTTTGCTCTCCCGACTTTCAAGGCGGGTGGACAGTGGGTTGAGTTTCCTGACAAGCAATGTCGGGAACCCCGTCTTCATTCATCAGCACCTCATCAATCGAATTAAAAAGGCTGATTTGCCGCTTCAAATTAAGTTCCCCACTAGCGGGTGATTAGGACATTCTGATTTGTGATTAAGCAAGCTTCACCTTATCCAGGACTTTGAGGTCAGTAGACACTTGTTTCATCTTCCTTTTAAATATTCACTGCTACACATCGGGTATTGGGTGCTGGTAGCACAAACTCCACCCAGGGCTGGGCACAGGAGGCATGACCAGTGGGGAGGGAGGGTGGGACGGAGACAAGGCTGGGTGGCGGAGGGGAGGGGGAGGACGGAGGTTAAGGGTGAAAGGCTGTCCAGAGGGCTGAGGTGGTGGGGGGGGGCCCCCATGTTCAAGAGACTGACAGAAAGACTGTCGGGGTACTGTTTAAATACGGCATCATGACCTTCGACCCCATGGGGTAATGGCAGGGCGGGTGACTTCCCTCCTGCCCTGCCACAAGATTTGCCGAGCACCGCGCAAATGCCTAATTAATGAGCTGAACAGCGGAAGGTCGCGGGTGTTCAGCCGTCTGCCACCCAATGGGCATCACTCCACCTTTCCCGCCCAACACCAGACTCATTCTCCAGAACAAAAAAATCCCGCCGGTTTACGATTTTATCTGTTACAGAACGTCCGATCTGTCAAAAGGCCACTCAGCTCAATGATCTTTCTGCATCTTTGAAAGTCTTCGCAACCGTGGGCAGCTTCCGTCTGATACAATTCAGGTAAAACACACGGATCAGGAGGCTGCACAGAGCAGCAATGGCACTACAGCCTATTAAACAAAAAGCTGGGAGCTTGTAGGCAGTCACAAAGCCACCGGGCCTTAATAGGCACAGAAAATGACAGATGGTTTATCTGGAGGTCAGGTCAGCGGGATGCACTTTCTGCAAAGCCATTAAGCCAAGTGGTAGGAGCTTACAGCTTTATGCCCACGATGTTACTGACAAAAGAGCCTGCACACGCATCAAAGGAGAGCTTCCAGGGGACCCATGCTCTGCACTTACGCAGAGCTTCTCCTATTGTTTGGGAAGAATAATGGCAAACAGCAATGGCAGGGCTCCATTTTAGGGAAGATATTATCACAGCTGTGTGCTGTAATAAGCACCATTGTGTAAGAAGTATTCCCTCCCCTCTAACCCAGGTACTGGATAGACAAAGTGGCTTCTCCTTTCTTTCTTTCATTCCTCCCCATCCCCGCCTACGGCAGCGGCTCATGCTACGGGATACAGTTCCACGGACGCTAACAGCCATCCGGCACCTCACCGGGTTGGCCGTCGTTTAACCAAGAGTCTAAATGTGGTTGTTCATCTATTGGGGTAGGGGAGGGGGTTGGGGCTGCACCGAATGGGGATGAACCTGTTCTGGTCTTCACCTGCGAGGCACGTGTTCCAACATGAGTCACTCAAGAGCAATCGAAGGCAAGACACTTGGCTGATTTCCATCCATTGAGCCCAGGGATTCCGAATTTAACTGGACTGTGGTAAAGTGAAATGCCTTTGCTCAATTCCCCAGGAAGACAAACGACGACTGGTGGATGGGATGGACTCATGCAACCTTTTTGGATTTTGTGACCACTTTTCTCCCCCCACAGAGTCATAAGACCAACACATTCTTTGTTTCTACTCTTCCTTTCTTTTAAGAGCATAAGAAGCAGGAGTAGCAGGCCATTCGGCCCTTTGACCCTGCTTTCCCATTCAATAAGATCATGGCTGATCTTCTACCTCAACTAAACTATCCCCATCTCCCTCAATTCCTTCAGCATCCAAAACTCTATCGATCCCTATCTTGAGCATGCTGAGCATTTTCGGCTCTCTGGGGTAGAGAACTCTATAAAGATTCACAACACTGAGCGAAAAGGTTTTCCCTCATCGCCTGAGGATCCTTGTTCTGGACTCCCCAGCGGTTCCTCTCCTTGTGGAAGGCCCGACGCATCCACCAGTTGTCACTTGTCTTTCTGGGGAATTGGGCAAAAATATTTCACAATAAACACGCCTGTCTTCAGCTGTGGAGCTCCAGCTCTGTTCAGCAATCGTGAGGCTGGGGTTGTGGGGGGGTGGGGGGGAAAGAGAGGGTTGGAGAGAAAATCTCATTGCAATTATCCAAAATTTGATAGCTCAGTATAAGACGCAAGCTACACAAACAAGTGAGTTATGCAGTTAAGCCATAACAATTTTAATTACATTGCAATGATATTCTGGTTAATTCTGCATCCATGTTCAATCTCTTTTTGATCTGCCAGGAAATGTCAGGTTAGCTGTGCACTCACACAAACAATGCACAGGGCACAGGCTACACCTGTGGTAGGCAAACAGGATCAACATGGAAACAGCTGCGAATGAGTCTCCCAGTGGCTCAGCTGAGCCAGCCCAACGGGAAGACATGGCTCGGGCCCAATCTCCAGCAGGCTGAGTGAGCCGACTTCAACAAGGGTCTCTGAGCCATGGACTTCCCGGTTTCGCACTCCCTGCTCACTATCCTGTGGCTCCTACTAGGGGTGCACATCTGGACATAGCCTGAGGAGAGTGTTTTTGCTTCTAGAGTCAAACAACTTACTAACACTGACTCTCTCAGCTCAAACATGAAGAGTGGCTGGCGGACTCTGTAGAACAGTACAAATCATATCAGTCCGTGCCCACAGGGGAGGAGAGAAAGAAGCTGGGGGGGTGGGAGAGGTGAGGCCTAGCATTATAAAGATAGCTTAAATTTTGCGTGAAGATAAAGAGGCAAAGAGCAAATGAGTATATCCAGGCTAGAGGACCAGCTTTCATACCAGTATTTAACAAAGGGGAAACAGTGGCGTGTTGGTAATGTCACTGGGCTAGGAATCCAGAGGCCAGGCTAGTGCTCTGGGGATAGGGGCTCAAATCCCACCTTGGCAGTTGGTGAAATTTAAATTCAACTAATAAATCTAGAATTGAAAGCTAATCTTGGTGATGGTGACCATGAAACTGCCATTGATTATCATAAAAACCCATCTGGTTCATTAATGCCGTTTTAGGGAAGGAAATCTGCTGCCCTCACCCAGGCTGGCCTACATGTAACTCCAGAACCACAGCAATGCAGTTGACTCCGAAATGGCCGAGTGAGCCACTCAGTCCAAGGGCAATTAGGGATGGGCAACAAATGCTGGCCTTGCCAGCGATGCCCACATCCCATAGAAGAATAAAAAAAGCATATTATACTAATCAATTGGGCGATACGGCCTTTACTGCAGAAAAGTTATATAGGGCATTTGTGAGGCCATACTTGGAGTTTTGGTATCCTTTCCTAAGGAAGGGTATACTTGCCTTAGAGGGAGTGCAACCAAAAGCTCACTAGATCGATTTCTGGGATAAGAGGATTGTCTAATGAGAACAGATTGAATAGGTCTATATTCCCTAGAATTTAGAAGAATGGAACATGATCTAATTGAATGGGGCTTGACCGGGTAGATGCTAGGAGGATGTTTCCTCTGGCTGGGGGAGTCGAGAACCAGGGGTCACAGTCTTGGGATAAGGGGATAGCCACTGAGGACTGAGGTGAGAAGAATTCTTCCCTCATTAAAGTGTTGTGAATATTTGAAAATCTCTACCCCAGAAATTTGCTGATGCTCAATCGTTGAGTATATTTAAGGCAAGGATCAATAGATTTTAGGGCATTAGGGATATGGGGAGTGCTAGAAGTTGGGTTTGAAGTATATCGTCAGCCATAACCTTTTTGCATGGCGGAGCAGGCGTGAAGATCCTCCTGCAACTTTTTCTTATGTCCTTATCCCATGAATCATCGATGAGGAGGCCCAGCCATACCTACAGTGTATCTAGCACAGGACGTTAACCCAGAATAGAATGCTGGAGATCCAGCAGCAACTGTGGAGAGAAAAACAGAGTTAACGCTTTGAGTTACATTAACTCTGTTTCTGTCTACACAGATGCTGCTAGAACTGCTGAGTTTTTCCAGCATTTTCTGTTTTCGTTTCAGATTTCCAGCATCCGCAGTATTTTGCTTTCGTATAAAGCTGGAACTCTGGTCTCCACTTGCTGAGGGGGGGGCATCTGCAGCAGGGATTTGAACCCCTTACTCAGTGGTGGCAGTGCCAACCACTATACCACATGCTCGTTCACACGCAACAAATGCTGGCATCAAACACAAAGCCCAACTGTCCAAACTGAGATAACCTTGGGGTTGCATTTAGTCCAGATTCCAGGATATCAGCAACCATGACTGTCTCACTCTATTTACACAATCGTATCCGGTTCTCTTAACCCACAGCTGACTCATAGGCCAGTGCAAAACTGAGTCTGCAAATTTACAACTGGAATAAGGTTTAGCGCTGGAAACATAGGTGGGGTCAGTCTCCTCGAAACAAGCACCAGGATAAAGGCAGCTTCAGTGATGGGCATTCCTGACAGAGGTCAGGCTAACCTATTTCTCATTTTAAGTAAAGTGCATCGGCCATGCACACAGTACACCAACTGTGACCCAACAAGAAGTTGCTTCCTTTGGGTGCAATGATTCAAGTTTTGCGTTGGAATTGGCAAATGTGTCAAAAGTGTCACCACTTTAGGGGAATAAGCATGTGATAGTATCAAGAGGAAAGGAAATTTGGGTCATGAATTTCTTCCTCTTAAACAAACAAGTGTACAACTCACACCACAGACTTTTCCTAACTTTAATCTCCTGTAGGAGATAAAATCTACATTCCAAGATTGAAAAAGTCTGATATTGTTTCCAACTCTGAAGAAATCCAGCCAAAGCCACAGTACACCAATGTAACGTTTTTCAACCAGACAGATGTCATTCTACACATGGCAATCCCTGCACCCAACCAGACCAGAATAATGCTCTATATGGAGCCAATCCCATCAATGTCTACACTTGTCTCAAAACCTTTAGATTCTTTCATAAACGTACCAGTTCTTCCAGCTCCTCGATAACTACATTGATCAACACAGTAGCAGCTGACTTTGGCCCATGCATCAACTATGCTAAGTGGGTAAGACAAATTCTAACCTCTAGCCTGCTTCAAGATTCCAATGTTATAGCAGGGCCCTTTAGTTCTCTACTTTAAAGGGCTCAATCTTTTACCCTCAATGAGCACCAGTCAATTCAGTTAACCTGCCCCCTTAATGCAGACTATGCAACACCTCCTGCAATGCCTATCGCTAGAGGGACCCTGCACTGTTGCAGATCTTGCCGAATTCAACAACAGGGCACAAAAATGTGTCCAGTTCTGGCTGGGCCATGTATAGACTGTCCGTGGACACGAAAAGAAGACCTGCCCCCTTAATGCAGTGCCTCAAGTTCTTACGCCAGGTCAACAGGAATACTCGCTATGCCCCAAAATGCATGTCTCCAGCAGCCAATGGCGGTCCCAATCTAAACTTCATTACCTTTGAGAATTTGGCAAGTTTGTTTTAGGGGCTGCCTAAATTTACTCGAGGATTGCGTGTCAGAAACCATCGGCTCTAGATTCGAAGCCAAGAATAAAAGCAGCGTTTGAATTGCTTTCTGGACTTCTCTGAACATCATTCAACAGTTTAATGTCCCTTTTTGCACAGGGTGAGCAAACCCAGATAAAATGGAGTAAAAAAGAGGAATAAAGTAGATCGCTTTGTCTTGTAAGCAAATGCATCTCCGGTCCTCATCTTCCTTTTACAGAAGATCCTCACGCTCAACCATTTTGCTTTTTCACCTTTGTTTCCCATTCAATGTGCACACACCTTTGTGCCTCCTATCTCGACGTGTGGAACCTTAAATCACCTTGTCTAAGGTTGATATGTTCAAATTCCCTAACAATGTCGTGGGAACAGGGGGACATATATGAAGTCTGATGTGGTCTGCGGGGGTGGGGTAGAAGGAGAACGTGTCTGAGGTTTCTGGGGTACTGAGGTCGGGGCGAAACTTACCCGATTTCTGTGATATTCCTCCAGAAATGGTGCCTCCCAGTTTTCAAGTTTCATTCTAACCTAAATAGAAATTCATATTCAGGGCTTTATATCCAACATTCAAAACAAATCATATCAAGTCAATTTATTCTGTCATGGGACACGGGTGTCGCTGGCAAAGCCAGCATTTATTGCCCATCCCTAATTGCCCTTGCACTGAGTGGCTTGCTTGGCCATGTCAGAGGGCAATTAAGAGTCAACCACATTGCTGTGGGTTTGGAGTCTCACGTAGGCCAGACCGGGTAAGGGTGGCAGATTTCCTTCCGTAAAGGGCATTATTGAACCAGGTGGGTTTTTTTGACAATCGATGATAGTTTCACGGTCACCATTATTGAAACTAGCTTTTAATTCCAGTTTTTAAAAGAATTAGTTGAATGTAAATTCCAGTAGCTGCTGTGGTGGGATTTGAGCCCACGTCCCCAAGGCATGAACCTGGGCCTCGGGATTACGAGTCCAGTGGCATGCCCCTATCTCCCCACAAATGAACCATAAATACTATCTGGAAAAACTCAGCAGGTCTGGCAGCATCGGCGGAGAAGAAAAGAGTCGACGTTTCGAGTCCTCCTTCAAGGGTCGTGAGGACTCGAAATGTCGACTCTTTTCTTCTCCACCGATGCTGCCAGACCTGCTGAGTTTTTCCAGGTAATTCTGTTTTTGTTTTGGATTTCCAGCATCCGCAGTAGTTTTTTGTTTTTATAAATGCTATCTGCCTTTTTCTTTACTCAAAGAACTTATTTTTAATTGTCATTTCCCCTGGAGGTTGGATTCTTCTCCACCTGGCACAGAGCTTAAAACACAACTGGTCTCTTGGTCTCACGACGACAGCAATTAGAAGCATGCTCAGAGACCAGCTTCTCTTGATACAATGGTGGTGCCACTGATTGAGGGATACACATTGCAGTCTGCAATTAACAACATTCTATAGCCTGTGCAATTCAATTTTTAACTCGTTATTGTAACTGCAGCTCTCCTGAGTCACAAGGTTTCCGGTTCAAGGCCCACTCCAGGACTCGAGTGCAAAAAATCAAGGCTGGCACCGAGGTGCCATCTTTCAGAGGAGATGTTAAACTGAGGCCCCGTCCGCGCCCTCGGGTGGGTATAAAGATCCCACGGCACTGTTTTGAAGAAGAGCAGGGTAGTTATCCCCAGTGTCCTGGCCAATATTTATCTCCCATTCAACAGCACAAAAACTGATTATCTGGTCAATATCACATAGCTGTTTGTGGGAGTTTGCTGTGCACAAATTGGCTGTCACGATTCTTATATTACAACAGTGACTATACTTCAAAAGCACTGTGTCAGCTGTAAAGCGCTTCAAGACATCCAGTGGTCATGAAAAGTGCTGTATAAACGAAAGTATTTCTTTCTGTCTAGTGACTTAATGCATAAGGCCCCACATAGTCCTGAACCATACAGCACCTAGCCCCACTCTACAAAGCAAGTTAGCTGGGTAAGAGAGGAGGGAGAAAAAAGCAGTCTTTCTCCTCAGCAAATGTCATATTGGATCCTGGGTTCCCTTAGATCTTTTAGCACAGAAGGAGCCCATTCAGCCCATCATGGCTGTGCTAGCCCTTTGAAAGAGTTACCCAATTACCCCTATCCCCCTGCTCGTGTACATCCAATTCCCCTTTGAAAGTTAATATTGAATCTGCTTCCTCCATCCTTCCAGCCAGTGAATTCCAGATCATAGTTTACTATGTAAAACAAAAAAATTCTCATCTGTACACTGGTTCCTGTGCCAATGACCTTAAATCTCACTAATAACTCTCCTGCCAATGGAAGCAGCTTCTCCTCATCAACTCTATTCTGACCCATCATAATTTTGAACATGTTCTATTAAATCTCACTTTTAGCCTTATTAAAAGCAAAGATGATCAGGTTGACAAAAGCAGACAGGTAATACTACACCTGTAGACATGATTGGCTAAGCCACAGTTAGAATGTGTCCCCCATTTCTGGTACCTCACTTGAGCAAAGAAGGTCCAGGTCATGGGGAAGACACTTGCGATTTGACAAGAGGCTAGGGGCACTATTTCAATGGGGGAAAAAGACACCAAAATTAAGATAGGTCCAAAATTAAGAATTTTGATGATACAAAATAGGGAAAAGCTACTTCCACTGACTAGTGAATCAGTAACAAGTCTTAGACTGGCTTGCTCGATAAAAAAATGTTACACGGTAAAAAAATCCACATGCACAAGTGATGTAAATAAAAAATGAGTAACAGATACCATCACTGACCATGTGATATCAATACTCAAATTCGTACAGCAAATGCACATGAACGTCTACTAGTGCTTCCCACCTTCTATTTTACCAACAAATGCAATGTCAGGAGGGAGTGCCTTTTTTGATGTTTGTTTTTTTTATTCCCTTGGTCACTGAATGGTGGCAGATGTTTGCTAAGCAAATATTCAAATGTGAAGTACATGTGCCTATATTGTGCATGTACATTTTCTACTAAAATTAATGCATCTGTTCAAAAAGGTGTTGCCACTGCCACAACCTGATCAGGAGTAGGTCATTCAGCCTCTCGAGGCATTTAATTGGATCATGGATAATCTGCATCTTAACTCCATCTACCTGCCTTGGTTCCGAAGTCCTTAATACACTTGTATCACAAAAATCAAAAAATCTATTAATCTCAGTTTTGAAACTCTCCAACTGATCCCGGGACCTTAACAGTTTTTATTTGAGGTGGTGGGGGGAAGAATTCCAATGTTTTACCGCTGTGTGTGTGTGTGTGTGTGTGTGTGTGTGTGTGTGTGTGTGTGTATGTGAAGTGCTTCCGGACATCACCCCTGATCAGCGTAGCTCTAATTTTAGGATTATTCCCCCTTGCTCTGGAACCTCCCACCAAAGGAATTGCTGTCAAGAGTTTCTCCCTATTTGCCCAATCAAATCCTTTAACCACCTTGGACATCTCAATCAGATCACCACTTAATCTTTTATACTTAAGGCATACAATCCTAGTCTATGCAACCTGACATTGTGATTTTAACCTTGGTACCATTCTGCTGAGTCTATGCTCACACCCATCCAGGCCAATGTATCCTTCCTAATGTGTGCTGCCCAAAACTGAATGTGGTTACTCTGTATGGGGCCGAACTAGAACTCCGTACGGCTGTAACAATTTCTACGTCCTAGAGCTGCAGCCCCTTGGAAAAAAAGGTCAACACAGCCAGTGGCTTCTATCGGACAACCTTGTCGAAAATGCCGACCCAGAGTCATAGGTGTGTAGAGGCTGATTCAGACTCACGCACACACAGTGTGAAGGGCTTATCCTATGAAGAAAGGTTGAGTAAGTGGGTCCTATACCCATTGAGGTTTAGAAAGAGAGAGGATCCTGTTGATACATATAAGATCCTTAGGAGAATTTGGGGGGAGTGTGCGGGGTTGGTGGCCTAATGGTAATATCACTGGACTTGCAATCCAGAGGCACAGCCTAATGCTACTGGGACATGGGTTCAAATCCCAACACAGCTGGTGGAATTTAAATTTAAATAAAATCTCAGTGATGGTGACCATGAAACTATCATCAATTGTCATAAAAATCCATCTGGTTCACTAATGCCCTTTAAGGGAAGGGAATCTACTGTCCTTACCTGGTCTGGCCTACATGTGACTCCAGACCCACAGCAATGTGGTTGACTCTTAACTGTCCTCTGGTATGACCTAGCAATTAAACCACTCAGTTTGAGGGCAATTAGGGATGAGCAACAAATGCTGGCGTTGCCAGGGATGCCACATCCCATGAAAAAAAAATAAAGACAATTGATACAGTGGACATGGGAGGATGTTTCCTCTTGTGGGGGGAGGCTAAAACTAGGGGACACAGTTTAGAAATAAGAGGTCTCCCTTTTCAAATGCAGATGAGAGGATTTTTTTTCTCTCAGAGGGTCAGATAGGATTCTCTCGCCCAGAACGCAGTGGAGGTTGGGTCATTATTCAAGGCTGAGTTAGACAGATTTTTGATCAACAAGGAGAGTCAAGGGTCATGAGGGCCAGACAGAAAAGTGGAGCTGAGACCACAGCCAGGTCAATGTGATCTTATCAAATGGCAGAGCAGGCTCAAAGGACCGAATGGCCTACTCCTGCTCCTAAGCCCCTAAATTCAAGGATGCAAACTTGAATACATGTCACACATGCACAGGACAATCTAGAATCACAGACGTATGTTGCAAGAAAGGGGAACAAGGCTCAATGAGGCAAAATCACAGCTGTGAAGTAACAGTACCAGATTTCTAAGCAGCAGAGATGACACACCTTGCCACCTGTATAATAATTTCTTTCATGAAATAATAAATCCCAATCTAGTGAGGCGCACTAGATTACAGTTTATTAAAATTCACAATGGTAAAAAAAACTAAAGGACCACGTTCCCTCATTTCAAACCAATCATTTTTAAAGTTCGGCATGCCACAGGAACACAATTAACACTTCCCTGTGTAACTAAACCCCCGCAAACGTCCCAATGGGAGGATTAGTGATATCCGATTAGTTGCTCCAAGAATCGACCATATTTTATGACTAAACAGCTAAAAGTCAAATCATTGAACAGAAGTGACAAGGGCATTGATTTCACAAGCGAAGCAGCAGGTGACTATGCCACACCTGACCGTGGTTAATCCGAGGGGGGATGGAGTATCAAATCGCTCCCACTACCGCTCTAATTAACTTGGACCGGTAACTTGTTTCTTCTGCCTATTTATTGCGACGGCAGCCCGATTAAAATCAGTCCATAACTGAGAACAGAGGATGCTTTGTGGACAGTTACACTTGATCGAACACAGGGACAAACCATCAGCAGTTTGGACACAGAGTAGGTACAGTGGGTGTGGAATTTAGAGTCCTGAAACTAATAACCTGTGAACTTTGAATCCCACCAAGTGGCTTGTTGGCTAGGCCACCCCAAAGGGCAGTGAAGAGTCAATCACGCTGGTTTGAGATTGGAGTCATCTCAAGGCCAACAGCGTTCTTTTCCCAAAAAGGACATCAGGGAAACAGTTGGGTTTTATCAGTTTTAAACATATTAAGCTGAGAATTTTTAAAAAAGCAAAAATAGTTATCGGTAAAAAAAAAAGAACATGGAGCTGAATTTTCCCCCCCTCCCCCGGTCAGGGGGGTTGTGCAGGGGTGGGCGAGAGGGAGCGCAGAAATCTCCCTGAGGCATGGAGGTGCCTCAGGGAGATTAGTTTAAGTTCTGAAAAATTTAATAAAGGGACAAAAATTTTGTTTTTATTAAGGACATGTCCCCTCATGTGAAACTGTCACATGAGCTGGGACATGTCCATTAATTTTTTCAAAAAGTTTAATTTAATTAATAAACCCTTCATGAAACCTCATCCCGCCTGTGGATGAGGTTTCATGAAAAATGCGAAGGCCACCTGAGCTCTTCACCTGCCACCCCCCACCGCCCCCCCACCCCCCCTGCCCCTGGCCTTAAGGTTGGACGGGTGGCATTCTTAACAACTTTAATTATTTTCTTAATGGCCTTCATACGTAGGCCTTTGACAGTTCGGTGGGTGCGCAGACGACGCAGCTGTGCGCCCGCCAACTTGACAATCTAAATGACACGCAGTGACATTGGGCGGGCATCCCGACGTCACCACGTGTCATTTTACGCTTCAGCGAGCGGGCCCTGCCCCCGCTCGCCAACCGGAAAATTCTTCCCACGAAGATGTGGATTGTTGTAAAAATGTAACTGTTTCACTGACAGTGTATAGAGAACAATACCTTCGTCCAGTCTGGCCTACATGTGACTCCAGCTCAGCACCAATGTGGTTTCATGGTGCAATGTGGCTCTTAGCTTTTTTTAAAAATTCATCCATGGGATTTGCCTAGGCCAGCATTTATTCCCCATCGCTAATTGCCCTTGTTCAGAGGGTATTTAAGAGTCAACCAGAGGACAACGCTAGAGTGTTGAATGAATATTTCACATCCGTCTTCACCCAAGAGAATGAGGATGAAGGTATTAAACTCGCGGAGAGAGACTGCGAGGTTCTTAAGCAAATTGATATAGGGAGTGACAAGGTATTGGAGGTGTTGGCAGGGTTCGAACCCGGGTCCCCAGAGCATTACCCTGGGTCTCTGGATTACTAATCTAGCGACAGTACCACTATGCCATTGCCTCCTCTTAAACTACCATCTGAAGCAGATGAGCAAGTCAGTCCTTTGTATCATACTCTGCTCTGAACTCCCTACTGAACAGCAATGCGGAAGCACCTTCACTGCATAGACTGTAGCCCAATGTTTTGGGCATGGTAGTTTGGAGAACTGAACTATAGTGGCCATAACTGGTTGGTGGATCAGTAGTTTGCTTAAGAAGCACAACAAGAGATGAAAAATGGATTATGAACAAAAGTGCTCTACAAGCATCTGATGTGTGAATTTTCTCTCTTCTCCAGCGTCCGTCTATGTCACTCTCTCTCTTTTCCTTCCCCGACTCATTGTAACTTCTCTTATCTTTTTTTTCATATCACCGTGATCGTTGTTCCACTGAACAGAGAATAAAAGTAAGGATGTTTTGCTATAACTGTACAGGGCATTGATCAGAACCCTACCTAGAGTATCACATACAATTTCGATGTCCTTATTTAAAGGAGGGATATACTTGGAGGCAGTTCAAAGAAGGTTCACTTGGCTGATTCCTGAGATGAAGGGGCTGCCTTAAGGGGGAAAAGATGGACAGGTTGGGCCTATACCCTTTGGAGGGTAGAGGATTGAGAGATGATCTTATTGAAACATAGAAGATTCTGAGGGGGTTTGACAGAGTAGATGAGAGGATGTTTCCCCTTGTGTGGGAATCTAGAACTAGGAGGCACAGCTTTAAAAAATAAGGGCTCTCCCATTTTAAGACAAGGATGAGGAGGAACTTCTTCTCTCAGAGAATCATCAGTCTTTGAAATTCTCTTCCACAGAGAGCAATGGAGGCTGAGTCATTGAATATGTTCAGGGCTGAGTTAGACAGAATTTTGAACTATCGGAGAGCCAAGGATTATGGGGAACAGGCAGAGGGAAGTGGAATTGAGGCCAAGTTCAAATCAGCCATTATTGAATAGTGGAGCAGGCTCAAGGGGTCATAAGGCCTACTCCTGCTCCCCTCTGTTATATTCTTCGGAACTTTCCGCTCATGTTCTTCCTGAGTTCCAGTTAAACTGCCCTACTTTCTCATATCCCTCTCTGATCTTTACCGTGTTGAAATCAAGTTGGGAGCAGCAACGTGAGGAGCAGTTTCTCCGCTGCCTGACGCTGTCCATCTTTAGTCAGCAATAAGGAACACCTTCATCACATGCCCCATTATCCAGACTTACACACTGCTCTTCTATTTTGCCTCCCTTGGGTGCCAAGTGCAGCTAGTTTTCTGGCCATCCATCCTACACTACAAATGGCATCATCACCACAGCACCACGACCCTTAGATGGTCCTGAGGAACCGTCTCTCAACTGATGCTGCATAAACTCATCTGTAGTGAAGTTCAGTGGCGGAGGTTAGTCCTCGTTGGCTTAGCTCCTGGTCACCAGCCTTGCAGACACTCTTCCACACCCTGCCAAGGCTCAGCCCCTATTCCCATCATGACTCAATTGGAGTTTATTATTTGAGATCTGTTAATAACTTGCAGTCCGCCCATGTTCCCGGCAATCTTTATTTATAAAACACTGCAGCCATCTGCTTTCTGAAGTCTGTGCCAACTGCTAAAGCAAGGAGCAAGTCATACATTGATGATGAGGAACTATCAGGGAGAGGCATTTGATTAACTCTTTCAGTACCAATCAACTAGTCAGATTAAAAACAGGACAGAAGAAATCCTTCACGCACTCAGCCAGTAAAACATTTAATGAACTATCCAATGGTAAAAGCAGTTGTTGAATGTTAACCCGAGCAAAAGAACCTTAGGGATTGAAATATGCCTTTAGCAATAAGTAGTTTGCTAATTGGAAAAAGTCTAAAGGGATCAGAAGCATCAGTGTAGAAAAGAAATTGGTGCAATGCTGGTAATAGAGGAAGAGGTAGTTTGAATGGTCTGGAGACAGAAGAAGCACATGGAATGGTCCAGAAGCAGGAGAAGGAAATAAGCACAAAGAGAGCAAGCAGGCAAGAAAGGACGGAGGGAGGGAGGGAAAAGGACAGAGGGAGGGAGGGAGGGAAAAGGACAGAGGGAGGGAGGGAGGGAAAAGGACAGAGGGAGGGAGGGAGGGAAAAGGACAGAGGGAGGGAGGGAGGGAAAAGGACAGAGGGAGGGAGGGAGGGAAAAGGACAGAGGGAGGGAGGGAGGGAAAAGGACAGAGGGAGGGAGGGAGGGAAAAGGACAGAGGGAGGGAGGGAGGGAAAAGGACAGAGGGAGGGAGGGAGGGAAAAGGACAGGGGGAGGGAGGGAGGGAAAAGGACAGGGGGAGGGAGGGAGGGAAAAGGACAGGGGGAGGGAGGGAGGGAAAAGGACAGGGGGAGGGAGGGAAAAGGACAGGGGGAGGGAGGGAAAAGGACAGGGGGAGGGAGGGAAAAGGACAGGGGGAGGGAGGGAAAGAAAGGAGGGAGGGAGGGAGGGAGGGAGGGAGGGAGGGAGGGAGGGAGGGAGGGAGGGAAAGAAAAAAGGACAGACGGAAAGAAAGAAACAAAAGGAAAAGGAAAGGGAAGGAAAAGTCTTTTATGACACAGGACAACTGAAAGTACATTACAGCCATTAAGTACATCCAAGTACGAGTTTGGATAGCAACTCACTAATTGATCGGAAATGAAAGGAGTTTTCCAATCTCACTACATATGTTGCTCTGACCAAACAATCAGCAAAAATAGCTGAAATCAATTCCTAACATTGAAATTGAGAATGGTAATGTATTTTTTTTTAAGAACCACCAATCACATGGAATCTATTTCATTGGTCTAACTATACAGGAACGCGAGCAAAAAGATTCCACTGACATTTAGAAAGAAATAGATCAAAAACACTAAAGGTCAGATATCAGCAGAAAATGCTGCAACAGACTAAACAGAACAATGAGAATCTGACGGAGGAGAAAAAGAGAGAGATGGGTCACGTGTGATTTTCATCCTGATCAAGGGTTTCTCTTCCACTCAGATTCCGTCTCGATTGTCTGAATAGTTGCAGCATTTTATTTCTTTATTCTAATGCTGTGTAATTAGAACCACACTCTTGCTCTATTGGCCTCCCCATGTCCAATTCCCTGTCCCATTAGTTTTCCCACCCAACGCACCATCTCCAGCAAAAATAAGATGTCGCAGCTGGATGACCTTTTGTCAGTCAGGCCCTTCATTGGAAGCCACAAAGCCCTATTCACGCAGTGATTTGAGTGTTAACATAGGGCATAGGGGAAATACTGACACCAAACGAGCAGAAATTGAAAGGGCTGCTGTTGTGATCATCGCACCGGCAGGTTAGGAGTCTGGACACACCGAGGGATCATGAGCTTGTTTCAAACGTTGGAGTCGCTACAATGAAGTCTCTCAATTTGTTCACTGCCTTCCTGTTTCCCTTCTCCATTTCGGTGGGTCACACACATCACGAGCTAGCGGGAATGTCTGACCTCTTTCGGGACGCTTTGATGACTTCCCTGAAACGTTCCCACTGTCCCTCTGGGAGTCTCCTGCTGCACTGAGGGAGACTCAGCACTTCATCGCAGTCCCTCCTGTCTGTCAGTGTGAGGGTGAAAGGAGTCAGGGTAGCCCTGTTTGTCCTGCCCATTAAAAAGAGCAGGAACTCGTGTTTATAGAAGACCCTTCACATCCTCCATACATCCCAAAACACTTAGGAGCCAATGACTTCTGAAGTGGAGTCACCATTACTGGAGACATACATAGCAAAGCCTTACAAACAGCAGTGAGATCATTTACTAGTAAACTTGCTTTTGGTGGGGTGATCTTGGCCAGAGTTGTCCAGGTCACCAGGAGAACCAGCCAGCTCTTCTTCAAACAGCATCATGGGATCTTTTACATCCACCCAACAGGGCCTCGTTTTAACATCTCATCCCAAAGATGGTATCCTCCAACAATGAAGCATTCCCTCAGTACTGCACTGAGGTACTAGCCCACATAGGATTACATAGGACATATACTGCAGAAACAGGCCATTCAGCCCAACCAGTTCTTACCATTGTTCAGCCTCCCATCTTTCTTCATCTAAAGCTATCAGCATATCCCTTTATTCCCCCCCACCCCCCCCCATCATATGTTCATCCAGCCTCCTTTTCATGCATCCATATTATTTGCTTCAATCACTTCCTGTGGTAGTGAATTCCACATGCTCACCACCTTCTGGATAAAGAAGTTTCTTCTGAATCTCTTTTGGATTTCTTGGCGACTATCCTGTGTCTCTAGTTTTGCTCTTCCGCACATGTGGAAACGCTGTGTGTGTGTATTCTAGCAAAACCTTGCACACTTTTAAGGATCTTAGTTAAGTTTCCCTCCGCCTTCTCTTTTCTTGAGTCCTGGGGTGGGTCTGGAACCTATGTCCTTATGATTCAGGGACATAAAAGATACTATCGAGCCAAGCTGGATCAGAGTCCCCCAAGCAATGTCCCTGGAGCCTGGCTTCATCTCTTTCCCTTCCCCTCAATACCTTGTCATAGCTCTCCCTCCGGTACCCCAATGCTGACTAGGCATGAGGTCTCACGGTTCGAGTTAAACAAGACGTGTGATCTCATTCTGTTTAAACAGGCTAAATGAGGTACATGATCTCATCCAGTTACTCCAAATTAAATGTATATTGTATCTTTCAATTACTGTAATCAGTGGAAGTAATTTTGTAATCATAAATCTGGCATAACTGCACCTGCGACTACTTTGAATAAACACTGCAGCCATCAAAGTACATATAAAAAAGACAGACTTGCATTTATATAGCACCTTTCAGGAGGTGCTTTATGGTCAAAGTACTTTTGAAGTGGTCACTATTACAGTATAGGGAAGGCAGCTGCTACTTCACACAAGGCAGGCTCCCACATTAAGGCCAGATAATCTATTCCTTTTCCCCAATGATGTTGACTGAGGAATGAACATTGTCCAGGCCACCAAGGTGAGCTCCCCTGCTTTTCCTGGAAATAGTGTCAGGGGATCTTTTATGCCCAACTCAGAGGGCCTCTGTTTAATGCCTCATCGGAAAGCAGGCACTTCCACCAGTGCAGCACTCCCTCAGTACTGCACTAGAGGGTCAGCCTAGATTATGTGGCCAAGTCTTTAGAGTGGGCATTGCTTCAATCCATATTATCTTTTGACTCGGAGCTGAAAATGCTATGGGCTGAGTCACAGCTAGTACCCGTATCCCTAGACTTCCATTATTAACAGTGGGGGGTTGTGGGGGGTTGCAGTTCTCGCTATGCAATGACCTGTCTAGGCAGTGCGTACGTGCAGACATCATTTATTTGTTTATAATTCCACAAGAGCAGGCAAAGGCCAAAATCTTACCCCCAGATGGAAGATAGGAATGGGTCGCCAGTGATGTCATTCCACAGTCAAACGTCTGCCAAGGGAGTATAGGCACTTGCACTAACTGCTGCAGGCAGCCAGTGGCTAGAAGTCACTACTTTCCAAACTAGAAAGCGAGACCAGGGAGTTGAAATGTGATCTACGTGTACCAGACATCCCACAAGAGTCTGGCTGGAAAATGACTACACACCAGGTGCACAAAAACTCCCTTGTGTACTGACACACCCAATGCTCTTAGGATGTGCAGACAGCAGTGAGGTGCACAACTGGAATAGGCACCTGGACAGGGACTAAAAATAGGATGCTGAGGTGTTCAATTTCATAGAGGCCTGCGATGAATGCATCCAGTCATCTGGCTCTGCTTAATAATCCTCGATTAGTTGTTGGACAGGTTAAGTTCCTCATTTCCTCTTCAAACAAACCCATTTCTGATTTTATCTTGAACTATAAGTAATAAAACCACTGCAAGAGGGCTCAATGATCTCATTCAAGCAGACAGTGGAAGTGTTGAGCGCTCGACAGATGATAAATTCCACATCAGCTGATTGCGTGGCTGTGCAGATCCTAGTGGGTGACCTCAACAACAACATGCATTTATACAACGCCTTTAAAGTGGCAAAAAGTCTCAAGGCATTTCACAAGAGTGTTATCAAATAAACCTTGACACTGAGCTACATCGAGATATTAGGAAAAAGTGACTAAAAGCTTGTACTGAGGTAGGTTTTAAGGAGAGTCTTAAAGGGGGGGGTGGTGGGGAAAGAGCTGGAGAGATTTAAGGAGGTAGTTTCAGAGGTTTGAGTCTCCTCTTGGATTTCAGGGAATTTATTCCATAACTTATACATGTGTACTATGTTCTTTCTTCTTGCCTATCTGGCACTGTGAGAGTCTAAGTTAGATCTTATGGAAGTTCTGAACCGACTGTTAGGTTCAGCTCCTCAAAAAATGCCCAAGAGACTAACCAGGACATTCAAGGGTTCGAACAATTGTCTTCCTTTTTACAAACAACGGGAAGGTGCCGCACACATCACTGAACAATTCACAATTTGCGTTTGTTTCAATGCAGCTTGTGTCCTCACTCAGGCTTTGTAGACAAACAGACAAAACCTGCAACAATCATGTCGGGTTAACCTTGACGTAAAAGTCCGCTGCGGTTTGGGATTTTTTTTTCTCTCTTAGGATGAGCGATTGGATTGGGTTAAATGGAATGTTTACAAAGCTAAAACAGGTCATAAGGGTTGCATTTTTGTTTTGTCATAACCACCCTGGAAGGGCAAAGTAGGCTTCCTAATAATCAGAGATAAAAGCAAAAAACTGCAGACGCTGGAAATCCAAAACAAAAACAGGAACAGAAATTCCTGGAAAAACTCAGCAGGTCTGGCAGCATCGGCGGAGGAGAGCACAGTTGACGTTTCGAGTCCTCATGTTCTGTTGAAGGGTCATGAGGACTCGAAACGTCAACTGTGCTCTTCTCCGCCGATGCTGCCAGACCTGCTGAGTTTTTCCAGGTATTTCTGTTTCTGTTCTTGTTTTCCTAATAATCAGACCATTTCCTCTGATCCCTCAATGGAGCACTAATGGTGGAATCCCCCGAGATGTGGGATTGGACAGGTATCCAACTGTTAGGAATTAAGTCACAATCACGCTGTCCGGACCTACAGCTTCCTTTCCCTCTTTTGGGATTATCCCACAGATCACAAGGAAATCCAGACTGGAGAAAACAAGAACACGTGAATCAAGGAAAACCTATTTGCTTCAAGTAGCCCTTTCCATTTTATAGGACGCATACAGTAATTAACCTTCTCAGGGAGTTCTCCTCCAATACTCTTCCATCACCAAAGGCAGTAAAGCAAAACTCTTGAATAATCAGTCACCGTCCCACCCACACAACTTAACCCAGGCCTACTCCTCTTCATCCAACTCGTTCCCCTCTCACAGAAACCCACGGTATTACCTCGGGCCATATCGATTCCTGAACTGCCGGTCCCATTCCTTACCAGATATTTATCCAACTAATTTTTTTTTTGGAAAAGATTTAACTAGTTCGGCCTCAACCACAATTGCTGAAGAAAAGCAAATATAAAAATGAACACGTTAAAACGCTAGGCCATTTGCGAAACAAGCCACCCCTGAATATAAGACAGTCATTGTGACTGGCCACAGAGGATGGAGACAATGAAACACCAACTGAGCTGCCGGAGGGGCATTAGAAAGTGATATCACCGCATATCAAGGATCCACTACAATTATACAGTCTGGTTTCCTAGGGCTGGATTCTTTCCCTTCTAAAAGAAGCTACATAGAAAAGGGTATCGTATGTCCATTTTAAAGAGTGAGGATCTTGTTTCGTCCCCAATCTCTACCTGTTGCTCTTACAATGGAACTCCAAGTGCAGTGGGAGAAGATGATATCACAAGCACATCGCTACAAACTAGTGACAACAGTGCTACGTGCTCCAGCCTTTCCCCATAGCTCATTGCTGGGGCCAATATTTATCTGTGAGTCCAGCCAGTGAGTACTAGCAGGACGTCTGACATGAAGTGTTACGGCCGGGACCAAAGCAGTCTACATTTGGCCCCCACATACGTACAGGTTCCAACACAGGTCAATCACAACAAGGAGCGATATTTAATCAAGGCAACGGGGTGTCGGAGCCAGTGGGAGCCCCACATTATCTCCTTTGGGGAAGGCTCACTGGAATTAAGTGCCTTTCAGGAGAACGAAACACCAACCCAGGTGGTGATGGCGTAGTGGTATTGTCGCTAGACTCGTAATCCAGAGACCCAGGGTAATACTCTGGGTTCGAATCCCGCGATGGTGGAATTTGAATTCAATAAAAAAATCTGGAATTAAAAGTCTAAAAACCCCCCATCTGGTTCACTAATGTTCTCACCTGGTCCGGCCTACATGTGACCCATGTGGTTGACTCTTAATAAGGGCAATTAGGGATGGGCAATAAATGCTAGTGATGCCCACATCCCATGAATGAATTTTAAAAATTGGGTGGGTGGGTGGGTGGGGTCATGGACAAGCTCCTAATCTTGACCATGAGCAGGATACCTTGTTCAGCCGGTTGTGGAGAGGCTGGTGTGTCAGACGAAGGTAAGTGTGCAGTGAGGTGAGGTTTGGATGGTGCAACCATTCTAGTGTAATCTCTTCATTAATGGAACCCCCATTGATCATTGAAAGACAATGGCAGATCTCACCAGGGTCAGTGACTTAAACTAACGAAATGTCTAGATTCGCCAGCAGGCACCCCGAAGCTACACCTGGGTCACACCTGCTCTCTGAGCCAGGCACCAGTGCAGACACCAGCACCTCAGTGGGCGTTAGATCTTTGGCTACAATGTCAGCGCACAGCAGTGCAGTGAGGGCACTTCACACCCAGAGACAGAGTGTGCCAGGGCACCAGCAGTTGGAGGACTGCTGGGAACCGGGATAATGCTGAGTTGAAGGCAGATGATGAGTCGTCCATTAGGCGGGAGGATCTGGTGGAGACCCATGAGGGTGTGTGTGCCATAGTCTCTGTTGTGGAGGAGTCCATGTGGAGCATAAGCACTGCGTTGACCCTCATGGGCAAGCGCACTGCCTCTTCCATTGGAAGAATGGAAACTCTCATGGAGAGGCAGCTCCAGGGACAGAATCAGGGGTTTACAAGCCCTCACACAGGCAATGACCTCAGGCGATCAGTGCCAGTGTGGGAGATAGATGAGGCACCCAGTATGCCAGCTAGGTGCCCGAACATCAATGGCGAGCAGGTCCAGAGCAACCTCATGTTGATGCACAAGCTACTTGTCTCTGCGGGCTCCTCTCAGGGTGCTCTGGATGACAGCAGCAGCCCCTCTGCCAGTGACCATGGCATCTGATGAGGCTGCAATGAACGGCATGACACTAGGAAGTTCTGAGGATCAGTGACACCTGCCCTGGGGGCGGGTATTGTAGTGCACAGTCTAGGCATCGGAAGAGCTATGGTCCTCTCTATCACTGCCCTTGTGAAGGCATGACTCCTATTAATCATGCTGCTCTGTCTCTGCTCTTGGGTGGCAGAGATGCAGTATAAGCCACCATTTCAACAGGTAGCCCTGGTCACCCAGCAGCTCTCCATCCAGTCGGGCTGGAGCACTGAACAGCCCCTGCACCTGCAAGTGTCTCAGGACATTAGAATCACGGGAGCTGCCAGGGTACCTTGCACAGACTTGCAGAATCTGTGTCCTGTGGTCAAACTATCTGGACATTCATCCAGTGGAAGCTTTTCTTGTTGATGAAAGCACCCGGCTGACCCGCTGGTGCCTTGATGGCCACACGTGTGCAGTCAATTGCACCCTGGATGCGGGGGAAGCCAGCAATCGCTGCAAAGCCTCTGGTTTGCTCCGCCTGGCTGACCTTGTCTATACGGGAATGAATAAATGTCATGACCCGCCTGAACAGAGCTTCTGTCACCAGCTTGACACAACTGTGGACAGCTGATTGGGACACTCCACACAGATCCCCCACTGAGCCCTGGAAAGAGCTGGAGGCATAGAAGCTGAGGACCACTGTGACCTTCAGAACCACTGGCATGGGGTGTCCACCCACACAGTTGGAGGTGATCTCAGACCCAATCATATGGCAAATGGAGGTCACAGTCTCCCTGGAGAGGCGGAGCCTCCTTTGGCATTGCACTGTGGACATAGAGGTATCTGCATCACTGTCTGTAAACCCTGGCAGGATAGCGGCATCTTCGGCAGCCCCTTCCGCCTTGGATTGCCAGCTGGCCCTGTCCCCCCTGTGCCTGCCCCTCTCCTCCCACAGGTCCCTCCCCTCGATGCTGCATTGGGACACCTGGCGTCCTCTCCCTTCTGCCCCTCTCTTCCTCCTCAGAGGAGGTGTCTCCAGCAGAGACCACAATCCCCATTACCAGGGTTTCAGAAGGCTATCTGACACCGGGAAGGGGCCACACAGTCAAAATCCTCCGGGAGCCTTGGAGTCACCAATGAGTCCTGAAACGAAGCCTGGAAATGCTAAGAATGAAGCTCAGAACTGAGATGAAGCTGTCAAGTTCAAATAAGCAACCTGCAAGGAAATCTCTCTTCAACTCCTCACTACTCCCAATGCCAATGCTGCTGACCCTTTTTACCCCGCCCTTGGATGAGGTTTCGCTAAATGTGGACTGCCCGCCTGCCCATTTTGACCATGTGACAAGCACAAAAACACACGGGTAACGTAAAATCAGGATCAATTGGATTTTTAATGGCCGTAAGTGGCTTTTCAATTGATGGCGGGTGCGGCTCTGACACCCACGCGTACCTATCTGAAGATTGTGCGCGTGCGGGATGATGTTGGGATGCTTGCCCAACATCTTCGCGCTATTTTACATCCAATCAGGTCAGGCGCGTGCCACCCACAAGGTATAAAATTCTGCCCATGGGTTCTTTAGGTGTCTCAGTGATGAGATCTTGAGACTTGTATATTTAACCATTAACCATTTATTGTTAACTTTTAACTATTTATAGATCCCACGTTACTGTCATGCATGATACAGTTACCTCCTTGCAGGATGACTCCAGAGAGTCCTCTCTGCACTGTTCTCTCAGTCTATTACCATGTGACTCTATACATCATACTGGTGCTATTCTCCAGTCTCACAATAACCCTTGCTCTGCCAAGCACCTTTACATTAAAACGGCACACACAACATCATACAACAGAGGTAGTGAGAGGAAAAGAAAAAATAAACCTGTTTTGCAACGTCAAAATTGCAAGGATATGGAGTAAGAGCTGATGAGCGGGACTACCCGATTGTTCTTCCAAAGAGCTGGTGCAGACTCGTTGGACAAAATGGCCCCATTCTGTGCTATTCTATATGATTTTATACCCTGTATTTATCCATTGAGCCATTAGATATGTGGCACACTGTTGGTCTACTGAGACAGGCTCTACCCGGTAGGCAAATCTGAACCAGCTTCTGTTGCTAGGCGACTGCAGCATCCTGGCAAACTTCTTTATTTTAAATTGAGAAACGAAGTGAAGCGCCAAGACCCATAAATGCAGGACATTGGCAAGGTCTGAAGCGAGGTAGTCACAAAGTAGTCATGTGGTGCCACAGCCTGGCTTTTTAAAAAAGGATAAAGATTGTGCGATCGAGGAAAGTACAAAGATGCTGAGACAGTGAGAGAGAGAGAGAGAGAGAGAGAGAGAGAGAGAGAGAGAGAGAGAGAGAGAGAGAGAGAGAGAGAGAGAGAGAGTGACAGAGGGTGAATTAGGTATTGATTTTAATAAACAGAGGATCAGTGATAGAAGCAGAGGTTTCCAGCACAGACTGGGGTCATTTGGTTCATTGCATCTGTACCGGTTCCTGAGAGAGCATTCCAAGAGGCATCTCACTGCCCTGCGCTCTCTCCCCATTGCTCTGTAACTTTCTGTGCTTCACATTTTGTCAATTTTTTCATTCAAGAGACGCAATAGTCATTGTCTCAATTACTCCCCGAGGCAAACCATACCCTATTCTAACAGCCATCTGTGTAAAGAAACCTTTCCTAACCCCTCTGCTCATTCTCATCGCCAAGATTTTTAATTTGATGACTCCCGGTCAATGGTTCCCCAGAGGATATGGCTTTTCTCTAGTTGCTCGAATAAATCCCTTCATAATTAAAAAAACTCTCTATTAAAAAGGTTGCATTTATGTAACATCTTCCACGGCCATAGGCCAAAGCGCTTTACAGCCAGTACTTTAATTCTTTTTTCAGTGTAGTCACTGGTTTGATTGGCAGCAGCCAATTTGTGCACAGCAAGCTCCCACAAACAGCAATTTGTTAATGACCAGAAAATCTGTTTTTTTTTTAAGGTAAGGTGGTGATTGAGAGATAAGTATCAGCCCGGATACTAGGAAAACAATCCTGCTCTTCTTCGAAACACTGCCATAAAAAGATCTTTCACGTCCACCTCAGAGAACAGACAAAGATTTGGGTTAACATCTCATCCAAAAGATGGCACCTCTGACAGTGCAGCACTCCATTCTTGGTCCTCTCTGCTCAGGTATTAAGGCGGCAAAACATATTTGGAGCATAAAGTCAAAAGGGGAAGATTTGGAGAAGCAGTGACCGTAGTATCATCCACAACTGGCTTGTCCAACCCCCGGCCCTCAGGTGAGAATTGGATGAGAGTGCGATCTGGTTTCACTGTGATGCCACCCATGGCCAAATTACCAGTTGACTCATTATCTTGACTTGTGCATGGAAAAGATGCTGATCTACATTAACCCGTTATGCAAATCCGGAAAACACCTCCAGCTGTTTTGAACCAAGAACATCCACCTGGCCTCCAGAGCCTCAGACAAACTGCAACACTGGCGACCCATTGTTTGAGACCTTGGACTGAGTGAGGTGGGGACCAATGGTGCAATCAGCCCAGTGAATCCATGTCAGCTCTCCGTAGAGCAATCCAGTCAGCCCCATTCCCCCTGCTCCATCCCTCTAACCCTGCAAGTTTATTCCCCTCGAGTAGCCATCCAAATCCCCTTCGGGAATCATCAAGCATCTCAGTTCCCACCCCCCCTCCAGGTCATCACCCCTCGCCACGTTTAAAAAACGTTCTTCCTCGCAACCCCCTGTATCCCTTGCCTAAAACCTTCCCCTGCACACACGGTGGGGGCAGGCTGCTGTAGTGATCTTACAATTCACAGCTCCTGTTGCCAACCCCTCCAGAATTGCCCTGGTGTCTCCAGAACAAAAACAGAATCCCTAGGACATTGCCATAAGCAAGCCTGGAGCAAAATCATAGGGGCATTCAAAAAATAACAATGGGAGCTTTTTTTCCCTTCTCTTTGAACGCTTTCATTCATTAGTTAAGTCAATATTGGCGGAGTGAGGCGGGGGGAGAGTGAGGGAAATAAGTGATATGCGATTGCCAGTTAGGAATCATTCCAATAGGAAAAAGAGGAGTCTGCTTACTTTCCAATTGCTGTAGGATGGCAGAGCAGAGTGAGGATCGAGGTGTCGGCAACCCAATGGTGGGATATGGGGGGGGGCGGAGATGCTTGCTCACACCTCCAGGGATACCCTCTCAGAGGGTAGAGTGTGTCTGGGATTCCAGTACTCCGGAAAGTTGTGGAGGCCAGGTCACTGAAAGTATTTAAAGCGGAGGCAGGTAGATTTTTGAAATATCGGGGAGTTGAGGGCTATGAGGAGCTGGCATGAAAGAGGGGTTGAGACCTGGGGCAGATCAGCCATGATCTTATTGAATGGTGGGGCAGGCTTAAGGGGCCAAATGGCCTACTCCTGCTCCAGTTTCTTATGTCCATACCAGAGTTGGCAACACTATTCGCAATGAGCCACGATTGCATTTTTTAAATTCATTCATGGGATGTGGGCATCACTGGTTGGGCCAGCATTTGTTGCCCATCCCTAACTGCCCTTGAGAACTGAGTGGCTTGCTCAGCCATTTCAGAGGGCATTTAAGAGTCAACCACATTGCTGCAGGTCTGGAGTCATACACACAGGCCAGACCGGGTAAGGACAACAGATTTCCTTTCCTAAAAAGGACATTAGTGAAGCAGGTGGATTTTCACGACAATGGTCATCATCAGACTTTTAATTCAAGAATTTTTTTTTTTTAAAAACATATTGAATTCAAATTTCACCATCTGCCATAGTAGAATTCGAACCTGTATCCCCAGAGGATTACCCCGGGTATCTGGGATACTAGTCCAGTGACAATCACTGCCTCCCTGCTTTCCCCCTGTGAACCAGAGGGAAAGTAAAATGGAAATTATAACAGGGGTCAGTGTCAGTCACGGGTGGCATCCTTGCCTGAGTCAGAAGGGCTCACTTCAAGTCCAAATCTGGATGCTTGAACACAAAACTCTAGGTTATTGATACTCCTGTGCAGCAGTGAGTGAGGGTCTATCTTTCGGCCTTGTCTGACCTTTCAGGGTGGATGTTAAAAAAAAAATCCTATGGCACTGCTTTGAAGAGCTGGGGTGTTATCCCTGGCAATGTTCCCTCTAAGTCACTTAGCACTGGAGGGTGGCCCCACACAAGCTAGCTTCCTTAAGCTGCTTCCCAAAGAAAATTTAAAGGGGCCACACACTTAAACAAATTGCCTGCGCACTCCTAAAAATAATTAGAGGGTAGGTTGATCCCTGGTACCCTGGTCAATATTTACCCCTCAATCCTCATCACTAAAAAAAAAAAGATTGCGTGGTTACTATTGCATTGCCTGAGAGAGCTTGCTGTGCACAAATTGGCTGCAGTGCTTCTACCTCGCCGGCTGCAAATGCTTTGAAACGTCCTCAGGTTGAGAAAGGAGCCATATCAATGCACATCTTTCCTTTTCAGAAATGACACAGGATGTCCAAATCGGTTCTTGCAAAGAGAGGGGCTACTCTGCCCAACCCATCCTTACAAAATGGCTGCATCTGGAGTCTGTTTTTTTTTCCAAGGAGAAACACAGTTTGGAGTTGCCGGTCAAAGTGACTTGTGTGTGTTTGCAAATACGCCTAGAGGGGTAGGGCGTCATAAAAGCAGTTCAGTTCTCAGAATGGGCAGCACCCATAGCCCCTGTCCTTAAACCAGACCAAAGCGTCCGGATTTGTGGGGACGATAAACTAACAGTCAACAGAACGGTCAAACTGGACAGGTACCCCATTCCAAAAAAACACTGACCTATATGCCAAGCTAGCAGGAGGGACAACGTCTACAAAGCTTGACATGAGTCAGGCATATCAGGAACGAGAGTTGGACACCACCTCCCAGGAAATCGTCACAATTAATACCCACAGAGGGTTGTACCAACATACACGCTTGCCTTTCGGGGTCTCCTCAGCCTGTGCCATCTTTCGGAGAACAATGGAAAGCTTACTGCAGGGACTGCCCCAGGCTGTAGTCCACTTAGACAATGTGCTGATAACTGGATTCACTGAAAAGGGACACTTGGCTAACCCAGAGGAAATCCTAAAACACTTTTTACAAGCAGGAGTGCAACTGAAAAAGGAAAAGTGCACTTAGCAAGTGAAGGAAGTAATCTATTTGTGCCACTGAGTAGATTCTCAGGAGTTACACCTGGTTTGAAGAGAAGGTTAAAGCAATAAGAGAGGCACTTGCACCCAAGAACGTCTCTGAACTTAAATCATATTTAAGAATAATAAATGATTATGGGTGATTTTTACCTAATTTATCTACAGTTCTGGCCCCTCTGCATTCACTGTTAAGAATGAACCAACGTTGTTCTTGGGAAACACCCCAAAAAGCAACTTTCATGAAAGTGAAACAGCTGTTACACTCATCCAATCTGTGAGTGCATTATGAGCAGGCGAAAGACTTGGTGCTAACATGCGATGTGTCTCCCTATGGAGTGGGAGCGGCACTATCTCAGAATGGACGATGGCACAGAGCGGCCAATAGGCTCTGTGTCCAGGGCGCTTACCACAGCTGGAAAAGGATAGTCCCAGATTGAAAAGGAAGGTCTGTCGATTATTTTTGGTGTAAAAAAATGTCACCAATACGTGCACGGGCAGCATTTCACGATTGTATCAGACCCCAAACCACTATTGGGTTTGTTTAGCAAGGAAAAGGCTAAACCATCCATAGCCTCAGCAAGAATACAACGATGGGCCCTAATTTTGGCAGCTTATGAATTCACTTTAGTACATAGGCCTGGCATTCACATTGCAAATGCTGATGTCCTGAGTCACCTGCCCTTGCAGGAGAATGACAAACACATCCCAGTTGCACAGGAACTCGTTTTACTTAAATTTTCTCGATTCCTCACCAGTATGTGCCAGACAGATCTGAGAATGGACGAGTCGGGACCCAGTCCTATCTCAAGTGCGAGACCAGTGTTACATGGTTGGTCCCAGAAGCCAGTCTCCGATGAAATGAAAACATTCTTCAACCGAAGACACGAGATGAGCAGTCAAGATGGCATTCTATTGTGGGGTCACGGGTAATAGTTCCTCCAAAGGGAAGGGAGCCACTTTTAGTCGAACTACACAATGCCCGTCCAGGGATTTCCCGAATGAAGATCATAGCACGCAGCTACCTATGGTGGCCGGAGATGGATGGTGAAAGCGAGTTTAGTAAAGCACTGTGTGCAATGTCAGTAGCTGCAAAAGTTGCCAGTGGCAGCTCCATTGCACCCATGGGAGTGCCCTGGTAGCCTCTGGGTCTGGTTACACATCGACTATGTCGGACCCTTCCTTGGAACCATGTTTCTACTGATCATAGGTGCCCATTCCAAGTGGTTAGATGTTTATGAGGTGAAGTCACCAGCGACAATAGAGAAACTGCGCCAGAGCTTCACCATCCACGGGCTGCCAGAGGTGGTCGTATCCGATAACGGCACTGAATTCATGAGTGCCGAGTTCCAACGATTTATCAGCCTCAACAGTATCACCTCTGTGAAGACTGCACCGTACCATCCCTCATCAAACAGACTGGCGGAAAGGGCAGTACAAACTTTTAAAGGTGGGCATAAGGAATTTAACAAGGGATTCATTGGAGACCAAGCTCGCACACTTTCTTTTTCACTATAGAATGACCCCCCAGTCCACACGACGACCTGCAGAATTGTTGATATAGTGTCGTCTTGGGACAAGACTGAGCCTAATGTTTCCAAATTTGGAGGGGAAGGTGGGGAAGAGTGCAGGAAACCAAAAAGCTATGCATGACTTGCATAGTCACAAGAGACAATTTACTGTCGGAGAAGCAGATGTAAAGAATTTCAGTGGAAGTGGTTACCGGGTAAAGTGAGTTCAGTGACCAGGCCACACGGAAGTGGAAGGCTGGATCACCCATAAGCATGTGGGCTGTTTAAGAAAGAGAGAGAGATATCACAACAAGATATGGTTCCACCTGTAACCATTACTGAACCAGTGTTTCCTGTTGAAGATGCTCAACCAAGGACAGACATGACTGATGTCTCTATCAGAGCAGAAGGCACTGAACTGCAAGTGCCCACCGAGGTACCTGATGTTCATGCAGTTCCAGAGAATGTGGTTCCTGAAAAAGAATCTGAAGTTGTGGAGCTGCAACATTCCACACGGATCAGGAAACCACATGAAAGACTGAACTTGTACATTTCATGACCTGCATAAATATTATGTCATGAGATAAATATTCTTGTAAATACAATATGTACAGCAAAGTTTAAGGGGGAGGAATGTAGTAATTATGGTTTTGTTAAATGTTGGAGAGTACCTTTAAGAATAGTCCTGTGGTTTACACAGATCATGTGATCTTACATCAATGTGTTAGCAGTGCAGGTTACCTCCTCAGTCAGTGTAGAGGTAGATATGAATACGCACGTGTAGTTGCTGATGGCCATATTGTAAATAAGCCTGAAGTTTACACTTAAAATTGATCTGCAGACAACTTTCTATTACAAACAGGCAATAAGGCCACACTATAACAAATATGCATGTAGCAGTGCATGCCTGTGTATATGCCTCTGTGCAACTGTGTGTGCATGTCTCTCTCTCTGTTAACTCTGTGCATGCATGTGTGCCTCTCTGAGTCTGACTGTGTGTGCACACGTCTGTGTGTATTTGTCTCTGTATGTGTGTCTGTGTGTGGCCATTTCAAATGGACTCTGGCTTTAAGGACCGCTGGGAGATGTCTGCACCGTGTCCAAAAATAACAGGATTAGAAATTTCCAGATGCTCCAACTACATAAATAGAGGCTTTATAGTTCATTCTTACTGTGCTCCATAGCTGGCATTATATCGGTGCATAATATCCCCATTGAAAAGTCACCAAGCATGCTCCACACGGTGCTGAATAGATACTAGATAGATGAACTGAAAGTGAGTCCTGCATTTTGACCCATGATACAAACAGCTA